>NW_027100130.1:362531-545466 GCF_031753505.1 Anomalospiza imberbis
CATTGTTCCTTCTCCATTGTCCCATTGTCCCCATTGTCCTCATGCCATTGTTCCTGTCCCCATTGTCCCCATGGTGTCCCCATGTCCTCATTGTCATTGTTCCTGTCCCATTGTTCCCATTGTCCCCATTGCCATTGTCCCCATTGTCCCCATTGTCTCATTGTCATTGTTCTTTCTCCATTGTCCCCATTGTCCCCATGGTGTCCCCACTGCCCCCCCCATTGTCCCCAGTGTCCCCAGTGTCCCCCCGTTGTCCCTCTGTCCCTCTGTCCCCTGTCACCTGGGCCGGGGGGGTCCCTCGGGGGGTCTCTCTCCCTCGGGGCTCCTCTCTCCGGGGCCCCCCCGGGGCAGCCCCCGCTCCCTCAGGGGGGTCCCCCTGCGCCCCCGGCCCGGGGGGGCCCCCCCGTCCGGCCTGGGGGGGGACAGCGCTGCACCCAGAACCCCCCCAAAACCCCCTGGGACCCCCCAAACACACCCGGACCCAAAAACCCACCCGGACCCCAAAATAACCCCAGGGACCCCAAAAAAACCCACCCGGACCCCAAAATAACCCCAGGGACCCCAAAAAACCCACCCGACCCCAAAATAGCCCCAGGGACCCCAAAAACCCACCCGGACCCCAAAATAACCCCAGGGACCCCAAAAAAACCACCCGGACCCCAAAATAACCCCAGGGACCCCAAAAATCCACCCAGACCCCAAAAAACCCACCCGGACCCCAAAATAACCCCAGGGACCCCCAAAAAACCCACCCGGACCCCAAATAGCCCCAGGGACCCCAAAAACCCACCCGGACCCCAAAATAACCCCAGGGACCCCAAAAAAACCACCCGGACCCCAAAATAATCCCAGGGACCCCAAAAAACCCACCTGGACCCCAAATTAACCCCTGGGACTCCAAAACAACCCCCGGGTACCCCAAAAACCCACCCGGATCCCAAAAACCCACCCAGACTCCAAAACTCCCCCGGGACCCCCCCAAAAAAAAAACCCCAGACCCCACAACCCACGTGGGACCCCAAAATAACACATACAGCACCCCAAAATAACCCCCTGGGACCCCAAAAACCCACCCGGGACCCCAAAATATCCCCAGGGACCCCAAAATAAACCCCTGGGACCCCAAAAATCCCCCCCCAGGGGTCCTAAATCCCCCTTGGGGACCCTGATTTTGGGGTTGCCGATTTTGGGGTGTCCCCAGTTTGGGGGTCACTCACCGGGGGTGACGCTGCCTCCCCCTTGCTCCCCTTCAGGGGGGTCTTCAACTTCTCGGGGCCCCCCCCGGGCTCTGCCGGGGGCTCGGGGTCCCCCCGGGGGTCCTGGGGGGGGCAAAGAGGGGCTGGGGACACCCCAAAACCCGGGGGAACCCCAAAAACCCGGGTAGGGCCACAAATGTTTGGGGTTATTTGGGGGAAAACCCCAAAATCGAGATGGAGAACCCCCAAAATTGGGGAAGGAGGGGATTTGGGGGGGGGGGCAGTTTTGGGGACACTTTTTGGGGTGAGGGGTCCTGGGGATCCATTTTTTGGGGAGGTTTTGGGGTGGGGGTGGAGATTTCAGGGGGTTGGGGGTGAGGATTTTGTGGTGCTGGGGGGGTCATTTTGGGGGGGATTTTGGGAGGCAGTTTTTGGGGTAGTTTTGGGAGATTTTGGAGGCAATTTTGGGGAATTTTTGGGGGATTTTGGAAGCAGTTCTGGGGGATTTTAGGGGGGATTTTTGGGGGTTTAGGGGGCAGTTTTGGGGGCTCTTGGGGGGGTTTGGGGGGCAGTTTTGGGGGGCAGTTTTGGGGGATCTTGGTGGGGGTTTGGGGGCAGTTTTGCGGGCAGCTTTTGGGGCTCTTAGGGGGGGTTTGGGGGCAGTTTTGGGGGCAGTTTTTGGGGCTCTTGGGGGGGGTTTGGGGGCAGCTTTGGGGGGTGTGTGGGGGGGGGGTCTCACCAGCCCCTCGGGGTCCGGCCCCTCCTCGGGGGCTCTGCGGCCGCTGCGGGGCCCCGGCTCTGCCTGGGGTGGGGGTGGGGGGAGACCCCAAAAATGTCTGGGAGTCCCCCTGAAAACCCCAGTGACACCCCCAGTGCTCCCAGTCCCCCCCCCCAGTACCCCCCAGGTGCCCCCCCAGTGCCCCCCAGTGCCCCCCCAGTCCCTCCCAGTCTCTCCCAGTGCCCTCCCAGTGCCCTCAATGCCCCCCCAGTGCTCCCAGTGCCCGCCCAGTGCCCTCAATGCCCCCCCAGTACCCCCCCAGTGCCCCCCAGTACCCCCCCCAGTGCCCCCCAGTTCCTCCCAGTGCTCCCAGTCCGGCACTGACCGGGGCGGGGCCCTCGCTGCCCATCTCGGTCTGGGAGCTCGACTGGGAGAGACCCTCAAAGAACGGCCTGGGGGGGGACAGGGGGGAGGTTTTTGGGTGCTCAGGGGGTGTTTGGGGTGCTCAGGCCGGTTTCGGGGTGCCCCTGACCTGAGCCGCGGTTTTGGGGTGCTCAGGACGCTGTCGGTGTCGTCCAGGTCGGCGCCGCTGTCCGCTGGGGTTGAAAATCTCCAGGGAGTCGTAGAGCTCGTCCAGGTCCTCGGCCACCGCCCGCATCCGCGCCGGGGACACGTGGTCCAGGCCAAAGCCACCCTGGGGACACCCGGTGGCACTGTCACCTCCCCAGGAACACCCTGGTGTCACTGTCACCTCCCCAGGGACACCCCCAGTGTCACTGTCACCTCCCCAGGGACACCCTGGTGTCACTGTCACCTCCTTGGGGACATCCTGGTGTCACTGTCACCTCCTCAGGGACACCCTGGTGGCACTGTCACCTCCTCAGGGACACCCTGGTGTCACTGTCACCTCCCCAGGGACACCCGGTGGCACTGTCACCTCCCCAGGGACCCCCCAGTGGCACTGTCACGTCCCCAGGGACACCCTGGTGTCACTGTCACCTCCTCAGGGGACATCCCGGTGGCACTGTCACCCCCCTGGTGACACGTGATCCAGGCCAAAGCCACCCTGGGGACACCCCCAGTGGCACTGTCACCTCCCCAGGGACACACCGGTGGCACTGTCACCTCCCCAGGGACACCCCTGGTGTCACTGTCACCTTCCCCAGGGGACATCCCGGTGGCATTGTCACCCCCCTGGTGACACAATGATCCAGGCCAAAGCCACCCTGGGGACACCCCAGTGTCACTGTCACCTCCTTGGGGACACCCCCCAGTGTCACTGTCACCTCCCCAGGGACCCCCCAGTGGCACTGTCACCTCCCTAGGGACCCCCCCAGTGTCACTGTCACCTCCCCGGGGACACCCCCAGTGTCACTGTCACCTCCCCAGGGACACCCCGGTGGCACTTGTCACCTCCCCAGGGACACCCTGGTGTCACTGTCACCTCCTTGGGGACATCCCGGTGGCACTGTCACCTCCTCAGGGGACATCCCGGTGGCACTGTCACCCCCCTGGTGACACGTGATCCAGGCCAAAGCCACCCTGGGGACACCTCCAGTGGCACTGTCACCTCCCCAGGGGACACCCCCAGTGGCACTGTCACCTCCCCAGGGACACCCCGGTGGCACTGTCACCTCCTTGGGGACACCCCCAGTGTCACTGTCACCTCCCCGGGGACACCCCCAGTGTCACTGTCACCTCCCCGGGGACACCCCCAGTGGCACTGTCACCTCCCCAGGACACCCCCAGTGTCACTGTCACCTCCCCAGGGCACACCTCAATATCATTGTCCCCCCCCTTGGGGACACCCCTGTCACCGCCCTGGGGACGCTGGCACACCCCTGTCACCCCCAGGGCCACCCCTGGGTCCCCGTGCCAGCCCCCCCAGCCCTGTGGCACCCCGCTGGCATTGTCACCCTGTGTCCCCCCCGTGTCCCCCCTGTCCCCGGGTACCTCCTCGGACACCCGGAATCGTTTTCAGCAGCGCCACAAATTTCTGTTTGATGTTGGGGTGCTGGGGGGGGCGGGGGGAGGGTCAGGGACACCCGGGACCCCCCAAAAACCCCCCGGGACCCCAAAAACCCCCCGGGACCCCAAAAGCTCCCAGGACCCCAAAAACCCCCCGGGACCCCAAAAGCCCCCAGGACCCCCCAGGACCACCCAAACCCCCCCGGGAACTCCCCAGGATGACCCAACTCCCCCCCCCTGGACCCCCCAACTCCCCTGGAGCCCCTCCCCCACCACCCCTCCCCCAGGTACCCCCAAATCCACTGGGACCCTCCCCCCACCCATGGGACCCCACCCCCTAAGTCCCCTCCCCCACCCATGGGGGACCCCTCAGACCTCACTGGGACCCCCCCCCAGCACCCCCCAGATGCCCCTGACCCCGCCCCCCCTCCCCCACCCTGGACCCCTCCCCCCCCTCGCCCCCTCCTCACCCTGGCGCCCCCCGGGCCCTTCCTCCTCGGCTTCTTCCCCTTGGGCAGCTCCTCCTCCTCATCGAACAGGTCCTGGGGGGGCGGGGGGGTGGGGGTCAGGGGGGGCGGGGGGCACCCCATGGGTGCTGGAGGGGGTTTTGGAATTTGGGGTGGGGGTCGCACCTGGCCCGGCCAGAGCGTCATCGCTGCCCTCGGGCTCCGAGGAGAAACTCTCCTCATCCCTCCTCCGAGTCCTGGTCCAGGTCCGGGGAGCGGTCTTGGGCAGGGGAGGGGGGACACAAAAATGAGGGGGGTGGGCGCACCCAAAGGTGGGGTGGGAAAATGGGGAGGGGGCGCAAAAAATGGGGGCGGGGGAGAGAAAACCGGGGGGCGGCCAGAAGAAAAGCAGAAAACCCCGAAAAAAGCAGAATAAAAGGGGAAGAAACGGGAAAAACTCGGGGCGGGGGGGGATGAATGGGGGGGGGGGCGGCACCCATGGGTGGGGGGGGGGGCACCTCGCAATCCCAGTGCCCCCCCCAGCCCCCTGAGCCCACCTGTGCCCCCCCAGCACCCACGGGGGGACCCCTCTGGGCGCCCCCCACCCCCGTACCCACCCCGTGCCCCCCGAGAACCCCCATGGCCCATAACCGTCCCAACGCCCCGTGCCCCCCCGGTGCCCCCCAGCCCCCGGTGCCCCCCGGTGCCCCCGGTGCCCCCCGGTGCCCCCGTTGCCCACCCGCTCCCTTGGCTTTGCCCTCGGGCTCCACGGGCTGGCTCGAGAGCGCGACCACCCCCGACCTCGGCCACGGGGCAGCGGCTCCGTCAGCGCCCGGTGCAGCACCAGGCCTGGCCGGCCTCGCTGGGCAGCTGCAGCACCTGGGGGGGGGGGGCACCGAAAATAGGGGTGGGGGGCACCCCTGAGACCCCCCCACCCCACAACCCCCGGGGCACCTAAACCCTTCCATGGGCGCCTAAGCCCCCAAAGCGGGCACCCAAACCTCTCTACGGGGCACTCCAAGGCACCCAGCCCCCCCCCCCCCCGCTGGGCAGCTGCAGCACCTGGGGGGGGGGGCACCGAAAATGGGGTGGGGGGCACCCCTGAGACCCCCCCACCCCACCCCCGGGGCACCTAAACCCCCAAAGCGGGCACCCAAACCCCTCTATAGGGCACCTCGATCCTTTCATGGGGCACCCCAATGCACCCAGGCCCCCCCGGCTGGGGCTTGCAGCACCCGAAATGGAGGGGGGGGCACACTGAGACCCCCCCAGGGCCCCCCCCAGATCCATCCAAGACCCCCCCAGGGACCCCCCTAAACCCCCCCACTCCTCTCCGCCCCACTCTCACAGCCCTCGGGGTGCCCTCCCGGGGCTCTGGGACCCCCCCCGAACCCCCTGGGACCCCCCCCAAAAACCCCTCCAGCCCCCTGAGACCCCCCCCCCAAATTCTCCCCCACCAAACTCCACATCCCCCGGGGCTCCCCCGTGATCCTCTCCCGGGGCTGTGACCCTCCTGAACCCCCCGGGGATCCCCCCCAGGCCCCCCAAAACCCCTCCAGGACCCCCCCCCCCGGGACCCCCCAACCCCCCCGAGACCCCCCCAATCCCCCCAAAAACCCCCCCACCACACAGCCCCCGGGGTGCCCTCCTGGGGCTCTGGGACACCCCCAAACCACCCGCGACCCCCTCGGGACCCCTGCAGGCCCCCCCAAACCCACCCCAGGACCCCCCAACCCCCTGAGACCCCCCCCCCCCCCAAATTCCGCCCACCACACTCACAAGCCCCGGGGTTCCCCCGTGAGCCTCTCCCGGAGCTCTGTGACCCCCACAAACCCCCCGGGACCCCCCTAGGACCCCCCAAAACCCTTCCAGGACAACCCCTGAGACCCCCCAAATTCCCCCATACCCCCCACCCCTCTCTGCCCCACACTCACAGCCCCGGGGGTGCCCTCCTGGAGCTCTCCCGGAGCTCTGTGACCCCCCCAAACCCCCCGGGACCCCCCCTAGGACCCCCCAAAACCCTTCCAGGACACCCCCTGAGACCCCCCCCAAACCCCCCCACCCCTCTCTGCCCCACACTCACAGCCCCCGGGGTTCCCCCGAGAGCCTCTCCCGGGGCTCTGTGACCCCCCCAAACCCTCCGGGACCCCCCTAGGACCCCCCAAAACCCCTCCAGGACACCCCCTTTGACCCCCCCAAACCCCCCCATACCCCCCACCCCTCTCTGCCCCACACTCACAGCCCCCGGGGTTCCCCCGTGAGCCTCTCCCGGAGCTCTGTGACCCCCCCAAACCCCCCGGGACCCCCCTAGGACCCCCCAAAACCCTTCCAGGACACCCCCTGAGACCCCCCCAAACCCCCCCATACCCCCCACCCCTCTCTGCCCCACACTCACAGCCCCCGGGGTTCCCCCGTGAGCCTCTCCCGGAGCTCTGTGACCCCCCCAAACCCCCCGGGACCCCCCTAGGACCCCCCAAAACCCTTCCAGGACTCCCCCTTTGACCCCCCCAAAACCCCCCCACCCCCTCTCTGCCCCACACTCACAGCCCCCGGGGTTCCCCCGTGAGCCTCTCCCGGGGCTCTGTGACCCCCCCAAACCCCCCGGGACCCCCCCAAACCCCTGCAGGACCCCCCCAAGCCCCCTCCCCGTGCCCCCCCCCCGTGCCCCCCACCTCGGCCAGGTTGATCAGCCCCACCGCCAGCGTTTTGTAGCCCAGGAACGGGCGGTGCTTGGAGCGCTTGCGGCGCTGCAGCATCACCTGCAGCCGGTTCGTGTCCCGCTTCAGGAAGTGCCCGTACTGCGGGGGGGGCCACGGGGGGGGTCACGGACCCGCGGGGGGGCACGCACCCCCGGGGGGGGCGAGTGATCCCCGGGGGAGGCGAGTTTTGGGGGGGAAAAGGGGGATTTGGGGGTCAGAGCATCAGCTGGGGCAGGTTTGGGGGAGGGGGTTTGGGGGGGGGGCAATGAGCCCTGGGGGGGGTCAGGGACACGGTGGGGGGGTCATTGATCTTTTGGGGGGGTCACTGACCCCTAAAAAAGGGGGGTTTGACCCCGGGGGGGGCGGATTTTGGGGTGAAAAGGGGGTTTTTGGGGGGGGTCACAGCATCAGCTGGGGCAGGTTTGGGGAGGGGGGTTTAGGGGGTTCGTTGATCCTGGGGGGGGGGGTCACCGATCTCTGGGGGGGGGCATGGACACGGCGGGGGGGGCACTGGTCATTGTGGGGGGGTCACTGACCCCTAGAAAGGGGGGATTTGACCCCTGGGGGGGCGAGTTTGGGGGGGAACAGGAGGATTTGGGGGGGGTCACAGCATCACCTGGGGCAGGTTTTGGTGGGGGGGGGGGGGGAACGAGTCCTGGGTGGGGGGGTCAGGGACACGGGGGGGTCACTGGTGCCTGGGGGGGTCACTGATCTTTTGGGGGGTCACTGACCCCTAGAAAGGGGGGGTTTGACCCCGGTGGGGGCGAGTTTTGGGGTGGAAAATGGGGTTTGGGGTCGCAGCATCACCAGGGGCAGGGTAGTGGTGGGCAGTTTTTGGGGGGCGCGGGGGGATCTGGGGGTATCGCTGTCCCCGGGGGGGGGTCTCCAGAGTGGGGAGGGGTCCCCGGTACCTGCAGGGAGAAGGTGAGCTGCAGCTCGGTCTCGGGGGGGCCCCCGGGGGGCAGCGGGATCTCGTTGGAGCGCAGGATCCGCTTGGAGCCCCTGGGGGGAGCGGCGGGACCCCCACGGGGACCCCAAATCCCGGGATTCGCTGGGACCCCCCCCCCCAAAAAAAAGGAACTTTGCACCCCCCAAGGGTCCCTGGGGTCCCCCCACCCGACCCCCCCCAGCCCCTCCAGGGACCCCCCAGCGCCCCCCTCGAATTCTCAGCGCCCAGTCCAGAGACTTGGGGACCCCCAGGACCCCCTCCGACCCCCCCAGACACCTCCAGATCCCCCCAGGAGCCCCCCAGGACCCCCCCAGACCCCTTCACGACCCCCCCCAGTTCCCTCCAGGACCCCCCCAGACTCCTCCAGGACACTGCCCAGGACACCCCAAACCCCCCCAGGACCCCCCAGACCCTTTCAGGACCCCCCAAACCCCTCCCAGGACCCCCCCAGACCCTTCTAGGACTCCCCAGGATCCCCCAGACTCCTCCAGACCCCCCCAAGCCCCCCCAGGATCCCCCCAGACTCCTCCAGACCCCCAGGACCCCCCCCCAGGACCCCCCAGACCCCTCTAGGACCCCTCCAGGAGCCCCCAAACCCCCCCACCTGCAGCTTGACCCGCGATGACCACCGAGCCCAGGTCCTTGGCCACCTCCTGGACCAGCACGAGGCGCCGCAGGGTGAGGCTGAACAGCCTGGGGGGGTCCGGGGTGAGGGGGGGGGTCTCATCCCAGACACCCCCCCCCCCCCCAAAATAAAAGGGTCCCAAACCCCAAGGATGAAACCCCTCGAGACCCCCAAAGGACCCCCCCCAGAAAAAACGCCAGCCCCAAGATCTGAACCCCCCCGGGACCCCCCACACCCCCAAAAAGGCGCAGCCCAAGGGTTGGACCCCCCCGGGACCCCCCCCAAGACGCCCCCAGCCCCTCAGGGACCCCACGGGCCCTGCAGCCCCCTCCCCACAATGGATCCCGGGGGGTCCCAGGGATTGGGGGGGTCCTGGGGGGTCTGGGGGGGTCCCGGGGATTGGGGGGTCCTGGGAGGGTCTGGGGGGGGTCCAAGGGATTGGGGGGTCCTGGGGGGGTCTGGGGGGGTCCCGGGGATTGGGGGGGTCTGGGGGGGTCCCAGGGATTGGGGGGTCCTAGGGGGGTCTGGGGGGGGTCCCGGGAATTGGGAAGGGGTCTTGGGGGGGGGTCCTGGGAACCGGGGGGTCCCGGGGGGATCCCGGGGATTAGGGTATTCCGGGGGGGGTCCCGGGGGGTCCCGATGATTGGGGGGTCCCAGGGGGTCCCTGCCCCCCCCCACCCCTCACCTGGGCACGCAGCTGGGCGAGCTGCGATCCACCTCCCAGGTGGCGAACAGGTTCATGTGCACCGGCCCGGGGGGGGGTCCCGGGGGAGCCCCGGGCCCGGGGGGGGGCGCGGGGGGGCCCGGGGGGGGTCCCGGGGGGGCTCCGGGCCCGGGGGGGGCGCGGGGGGCGCCGCGTTCCGCCATCGCCGCCGCCGCGCCGGCCACGCCCCCCGCGCCTGATTGGCTGCCGCGACGCACCGCGGGACCCGATTGGGTAACGCCAGTCACGGCCCCGCCCACGCGCGGCGCTGATTGGTCACCGCCCACCCCGCTGCGGAACGGCGACCACGCCCCTCTGTCAGGAGAGGCCACGCCCAGCGCTGCGGAAGCCACGCCCACTGGGGGGGGATCCTGGGCGCTGATTGGGTGAGCGGGGAGGAGGCCACGCCCCTTTGGGGACATAGCGGGGTCACCGGGGGGTCACGGGGGTGACACCGGGGGACATCCTGGGTGGCCCCGATGGCCCCGCCCACTGTCCCTCTGTCCCCACCCCCTGTGAGCCCCTCCCGGCACGGGCGGGGACAGGGACAACGAGGGGACACGGCTTGGGGACAGCAGGGACAGCTGAGGGGGGCACGGTGACATCGGGGACCTGTCCCAGGGACACGGCGGCCTTGGGGACACATCCTAGTGACACGGGGGCCGCAGTGCCACGTCCCGGTGTCACAGTGACCTCGCTGTCACGGTGACCTCGTTGTCATGGTGACCTCGGTGACACGGTGACCTCGTTGTCATGGTGACCTTGGTGACACGGTGACCTCGTCACGGTGACCCTCGGTGACACGGTGACCTCGGTGACACGGGGACCTCGGTGTCACGGTGACCTCAGTGACATGGGGATCTCGGTGTCATGGTGACCTCGGTGACATGGGGATCTCGTTGTCACGGTGACCTCATTGTTATGGTGACCTCGGTGACACGGTGACCTCGGTGACACGGTGACCTCGGTGCCACCAGGCAGAGCCAGGGTTCGGTGGGGACGCCACCTTTTATTTACAAAACAACGGGGACGGGGTGGGGACAACGCTGGGGACAAGGACAGGGGACAAGGACAGTGCCACCACACTGTCCCCAACACCCGGACCGCGGCCCCGGGTGACAGCGGGGGTGACATCCCCTGATCCCAGGGTGGCACCAGCGCCCTGCGGAGTGGCAGAGGGCGGTGCCAGGGAGGTGACAGCGAGGGGACAGCGAGGGGACAGCGGTGACATCTAGAACTTGAACTCCTTGTACTTCTTGCCGCCCCCGCGGGCGTCCTGGGGCTGCGCCTTCCGCTTCTTCTGCTGCGGGGACAGAGGGGACAGTGAGGGGACACACAGGGGACACAGAGGGGACAGCGTGTCACTGGAGGTCAGGGGACAGGGGAGGGACAGGGAGGGGACAGGGATGTCCCACAACAGGAACCCCTCGTGCTTCATCCCACCCCCACGGGGCAGCCCTGAGGGGACACAGAGGGGACAGGGAGGGGACACAGGTGCCACCCCCACCTTCTGCTTGGCGGCGTGCTCGGCCACCATGTCGCTGAAGTCCTCCTTCTCCACCTGCGCCTGCTGCTCCCGCACGTGCTCCTCGTACTTCTGCGTCATGGCCGTGGGGTCCAGCTCCAGCTCCTCGGGCGCCAGCGCCACCTCCACGCCCTGCGCCTCGGCCACCGGGCCCTTGCGGCCCATCACCTGTGGGGACACCACGGGGACAGGGTCACTGTCACCTCCTGGGCTTCTGTGACCAGCCCTTGTGTCCCATCACCTGTGGGGACACCACGGGGGACATGGTCACTGTCACCTCCTGGGCTTCTGTGACCAGCCCTTGTGTCCCATCACCTCTGGGGACACCACGGGGACACCACGGGGACAGGTCACTGCCACCCCCTGGGCTCCTGTCACCTGTCAGGGACATGGGGACACCATGGGGACAGGGCCACCTCCACTACCTAAAGCTCTGTGACCAACCCTTGTGTCCATCACCTTTGGGGACACCACAGGGACACCATGGGGACATGGTCACTGTCACCCTCCTGGGCTTCTGTGACCAGCCCTTGTGTCCCATCACCTTTGGGGACACCTTTGGGGACACCACAGGGACACCACGGGGACAGGGTCACTGTCACCCCCTGGGCCTCTGTCACCTGTCAGGGACACCACGGGTACACGGGTGACACTGACCCTGTGGGTTTGGGGTCCCAGAGGGGTTTTGGGGGGGTGGTCTCACCGCAGACAGGTTGTAGATGTGGGTGGGGGGTGTTTTTGGGGTCCCAGGGGGGTTTTGGGGGGGTTCCAGGGGGGTTTTGGGGGGGGGTCTCACCGCAGACAGGTCGTAGATGTGGGTGGGGGGTGTTTTTGGGGTCCCAGGGGGGTCTTTTGGGGGGGTCCCAGGGGGGTTTTGGGGGGGGGTCTCACCGCAGACATGTCGTAGATGTGGGTGGAGCCCATCATGGCTGTGCCCACGGTCGCCGTGCGCTTCTCGGGGACCACCGTGAACAGCTGGGGGGTCTCGCTCCTTTTTGGGGGGGTCAGGATGGGTGGGGGGGCTTCTGATCACCCCAAAACCCCGCCAGCACCCCAAAATCCCCCCTACACCCTGACCCTCCCAAACCCCAAGCCCTCCTTGGTTCCCCCACAACTCCTTTGAGCCTCCCAAATTCCCCCAAAACCTCCCCTAAACCCCCTAAAACCCCTAAAACCCCAAGCCTCCCAAATTCCCCCCTGAACCCCAAAGTCCCCAGTCCCCCAACACCCCTGAGCCCCCCAAAATCTCCCAAACCCCCCAAAATTCCCCTGGCCCTCCAAAATTCCCCCCTGAACCCCAAAGTCCCCCAGTCCCCCAACACCACTGAGCTCCTCAAACCCCCCAAAAAAACCCTCCGAAACCCCAAAGCCCCCCAAAATCCTCCCCAAATCCCCCCCAAACCCCCCTCACCCGTCCATGGCCTCCTCGATTTTCTTCTTGCGGAGCTCGATCAGCTCCGGGGTCTCCATCCCGGCCGGCACCGAGGAGAAGCCCCCCGGGGTGATCAACCCGCTGGGGGGGGGATGGGGGGGTCAGGGGGCACCCCCAAACTTGTGGGGAGCCCTCCCCGTCCCCCCCCAGTTTGTCTCGGAGAGGGACGAACCAACCGCGTTCCCCATCCCAAAGGAAACCCCACAGGATTCCGCCTTTGTGGGGGGATTTGGGGGTTCAGGGGGTGTAGGGGTCACTGGGGGGGCCCCCCAAGTTCTTGGGGTCCCCCTGAGTTCTTGGGGTACCCCGGGTGCCTGGGAAGGTCACCCCACTTTGCCTCTAAGAATGATGAACCCCATTCCCCATCCCAAAGGAATCCCCACAAGATTTCCCTTTTATGGGGGAATTTGGGGGTCCCTGTGGGTCCCAATCAGTTTTTGGGGTTCCCCTGAGTGCTGGGGAGGGGTCCCCCAGGAGTTTTTGGGGTCCCCCCCAACCTGTCCACGGGGTGGGTGAACCCCATTCCTCACCCCAAATTTATCACTCCTTTATGGGGGAATTTGGGGGTGGGGATTAGAGGACATTAGGGACCCTTTTTTGGGGTGCCCCTGAGTTTTTTGGGGTTCCCTGTGAGTTTTTGGGGTGCCTCTTGATTGTTTTGGGACACCCCTGAGTTTTTTGGGGTGCTCCCCACCTGTCCATGGGGGGTGAACCCCACTCCTCACCCCAAATTTTTATCGCTCCTTTGTGGGGGAATTTGGGAGGGGAGGTTTCGGGGACACCTGGGAGATTTTTTTTTGGGGTACCCCCGAGTTTTTTGGGGTGGCCCCGAGTTTTTTGGGGTGCCCACCTGTCGGCGGGGGTGATGAAGCCGGTCTCGTCGGGTTTTTCTTCGTCGCTCTCCTCCTCCTCCTCCTCCTCCGAGGATTCCTCATCCGAAGGCTCCAGCTCCCCCCAGGGCGTGCGGTCGATCTCCTCCTCCTCCTCCTTGGTCTGGGGGGGGTCCGGGGGGGTCACCCGGGCATTTGGGGGGTCCCGGGGGAGTCGGGCAGGGGGATTTGGGGGGGGGATTTGGAGTTTTTTGGGCATTTTGGGGTTTTTGGGGGGGATTTTTGGTGTTTTTTTAATGCTTGTAAAGCGGATTTAGGTATGGGGTTATTGAGACCCCAAAGCTGGGGGGTCCGGCGGGATTTTGGGGGGCCCAGGTGTGTCCAGCAGGGTTTGGGGGTTCCTGGGGAGGGTTTGGGGGTCCTGGGGGGGGGTCCAGCAGGCTTTTGGGGGGGCCCAGGTGTGTCCAAGCAGGTTTGGGGGTCCCGGGGAAGTCCCACGGTTTTTGGGGGTCCCTGCAGTTTTGGGGGATCCTGGGAGAGTCCATCAGGGTTTGGGGGGGCCCAGGTGTGTCCAGCAGGGTTTGGGGGTCCCGGGGGGGGATTTTGGGGGTCTCGGGCGGGGTCCCGGGGGTCCCCAGCACCTGGAACTCGGCGGCGTTGGTGCCGAACACGTCGCCGTAGAGCGGCTTCCCCGTCTCGTCCACGGGCGGCTTCCCCCAGCCCCCGGCGTGGTACCCGAAGGAGCAGCCCTGGGGCAGGGGGGACACCCCAAAAATCACCCTAAGGCACCCCAAAATCACCCTGAACCCCAAAATCATCCAGAGCCACCCCCCAAAATCACCCTGAACCCCAAAATCATCCTGAGCCACCCCAAAATCATCCTGAGCCACCCCAAAATCACCCTGAACCCCAAAATCATCCTGAGCCACCCCAAAATCACCCTGAACCCCAAAATAACCCTGACAGCCCCTTGAAATTATCCTGAGCCACCCCAAAATCACCCTGGACCCCAAAATCATCCTGAGCCACCCCCCAAATCACCCTGACCCACCCCAAAATCATCCTGACACCCCCCCAAAATCACCCTGAGCCCCAAAATCACCCACACCCCTAAATCATCCTGACATCCCCCCCAAAATCCTCCTGACGCACCCCCAAATGATCCTGACACCCCAAAATCATCCTGAGCCCCATCCCCAAAATCCTAAAAATCTTTCCCTAAATCCCCCAGGACTGAGCAACTGAGGGTGGGGGGGTTACAGACCCCCCCCAAAACCCCAAACACCCCCCAGCACCCAAATTTCTCCCCCCAGACCCTAAATCCCCCCCTGAAAACACCCAAATTTCCCCTCCAAGCACTCAAAGACCTCCCAGCACCCCAAAATTTCCCCCTAAGACCCCAAATAACCCCCCCAGCACCCACAACTCCCCAAAAACCACCCAAACACTCCCACCCTGCAGCACCAAAAACCCCCAAATCCCCCCACCCAGGACCCCAAAACCCCCCAAAAAAACCCCAACCCCCCCCCCCAAAAAAAACCCCAAACACTCCCACCCTGCAGCACCAAAACCCCCCAAATCCCCCCACCCAGGACCCCAAACCCCCCCCCCCCAAAAAAACCAAAACCCCCCAAAAAAACACCCAAACACTCCCACCCTGCAGCACCAAAAACCCCCAAATCCCCCACCCAGGACCCCAAAAAACCCCCCCAAAAAAACCCCAAACCCCCCGAAACCCCCCCAGGGCCCGCTCACCTCGGGGATGGGGGAGTTGAGCCCCGGGATTTTGAGGTTGGGGTACGAGGGGGGGGGTCCGTAGCGCTGCATGGCGATCAGCCACGGGGGGGGCACCTTGTGGGCATTCTGGGGGGGCACACGGGGGGTCAGCACCCCTAAAATCCCCCCAAGCACCCCAAAAAAAAAAAACAAAAAAAACCCCCGCCCCCAAAGTCACAGCAGGAATTGGGGGGGGGCAAAAGGAAGAGTGGGGGCACAGAGACCCCTCCCCATTCGCAGGGGTTTGGGGTGGATTTGGGGTTTGGGGTAGGTTTGGGGTACATTTAGGGTGGTTTTAGGGTGGATTTGGGCAGTTTTGGGGTGCCTATACCAGCCCCACAGGCATGCCCAGGTATTTGGGGTGGATTTGGGGTTTGGGATGGTTTTGGGGTGGTTTTGGGGTGCCTATACCAGCCCCATGGGCATGCCCAGAGATTTGGGGTGGTTTTGGGATGGATTTGGGGTGGTTGTGGGGTGCCCATACTGGCCCCACAGGCATACCCAGGGATTTGGGATAGATTTGGGGATTGGGATGGTTTTAGGGTGGTTTTGGGGTGCCCTATACCAGCCCCATGGGCATGCCCAGAGATTTGGGGTGGTTTTGGGATGGATTTGGGGTGGTTGTGGGGTGCCCATACTGGCCCCACAGGCATGCCCGGGGATTTGGGATAGATTTGGGGATTGGGATGGTTTTAGGGTGGTTTTGGGGTGCCTATACCAGCCCCATGGGCATGCCCATGGATTTGGGGTTTGGGATGGTTTTAGGGTGGATTTGGGGTGCCCTATTCCAGCCCCACGGGCACGCCCAGAGATTTGGGGTAGTTTTAGGGTGGATTTGGGGTGCCCATACCGGCCTCACAGGGATTTGGGGTTTGGGATGGTTTTGGGGTGGTTTTAGGGTGGATTTGGGGTGCCCATACCGGCCCCACGGGCATGCCCAGCGCGATCCGCAGCTCGTCCGAGAGATCGCCCGGCTTCTTCTCCTTGAGCCGCGTCTCAAACTCCTTCCCCTGGGGACACCGAGGGGACAATGGGGTCACCCAGGGACACAGTGGGGTCACGGGGGCGGTGACGGCCCCAGAAATCCAACCAGGCTGTCACCAAAGCCCCCAGAGTCCCACAAGGATGTCCCAAAAGCCACCAAGATCCACCCAAGATGTCTCCAAAGCCACCAACGCCACCCCCAGGATGTCCTCAAACCCCCACATGTCCCCAAATCCCAAAATGTTCAACCAGGATAACCCCAAAGCCCCCAAATCCAACCACAATGATCCCAAACCCCCAAATATCCCCCCCAAACCCCCAAAACCCCAACCAGGATGTCCCCAATCTCCCAAACTTCCCCACCCAGGCTGCCACCAAATCCCCAGATGTCCCCAAATCCCCAGATCTTCATCTTTGGGGCATCTCCAAACCCCAAAATGTCCAACCAAGATGTCCTCAAATCCCCGAATGTCCCCCCAGCACAGCCCTAAACCCCCAAATGTCCCCAAACCCCCAAAAACTCCAACCAGGATGTCCCCAAACCTCCAAAATCCAACCAGCATGTCCCCAAACCTCTAAAACCCAACCACGATGTCCCCAAAGTCACAAAATCCAACCAGCATGTCCTCAAAATTCAACCAGGACATCTCCAAACCCCAAAACGCCCAACCACGATGTCCCCAAATGTCCCCCAGGACAGCCCTAAAGCCCCAAATGTCCCCCCAGGTGTCCCCACCTCGTAGTAGAGGTCCCCGTGGATGGTCAGCTTGGGCTTGGTCTGCCACTTGAAGAAGGCGTCATGCAGCTTCTGGTAGTCGATGTCGATCTTGCCCATCTTGGGCCGCACCTTCTCCCTCATCTTGGACTTCATGGTCTTCTGCTCCTCCTGGGGACACCGCAGGGGACAGTGGGGACACGCCCTGGGGCCGTGGGGACACGGGGGTGGCCCCAGGGAGACTCCGGGGCAGCTACGGCAGCCACCGAGGCACACAGGTGTGACCACGATGGCCACAAGGTCGCAAAATCCAACCAGGATGTTCCCAGATCCAACCAGGATGTCCCCATATCTCCAAAATCCAACCAGGATGTCCCCAGATCCAACCAGGATGTCCCCATATCTCCAAAACCCATCCAGGATGTCTCCAAAGTCATGAAACCCAACCAGGATGTCCCCAAACCTCCAAAATGCTCCCATCCCCTGGCTGCCCCACCTTCAGGCATTCCCCGAGATGTCCCCAAGCTGTCCCCACCTTCTCCTGCAGGGCCTCGCGCATCTCCTGGATGCCTGTGACCACCAAGAACCTCCCCAGACCCCTTCCCTGCTCCTCTCCCATCCCCTGGCTGCCCCTCAGGCATTCCTGGAGGTGTCCCCAAGGTGTCCCCGAGGTGTCCCCACCTTCTCCTGCAGGGCCTCGCACATCTCCTGGATGCCTGTGACCACCAAGAACCTCCCCAAACCTCTGATACTCCTCCCCAAACCCCCTCCCATCCTCACAGCTGCCCCTCAGGAATTCCTGGAGGTGTCCTCAAGGTGTCCCCGAGGTGTCCCCACCTTCTCCTGCAGGGCCTCGCGCATCTCCTGGATGCCCGTGCGCTTGATGAACTCGGGCAGCTCGAAGGGCGGCTTCTCGATGCCCCTCTTGCCCTGCAGGTATTTCCTCTTGAAGCACCAGTGCCGCGGCACCGGCACCGAGTTCCGCGTGGCCTTCAGGTGCACCAGCAGCTTGGGGTCCTGCGCCGTCACGTCGTGCATCTCCACCACGTCCGGGCGGGCCACCAGCTGTGGGGACAGCGGGGACAGCAAAGGGACATCAGGGAGTGGCAGAGGGGAGTCAGAGTGGTGGAGCCCCAGGGTGGCTCTGTGGGACCCCCAGTGACCTCTGGATGTTCACATTGTCCATCTCCACCATGTCAGGGTGTGCCACCAGCTGTGGGGACAGTAGGGGACAGCAGGAGATGGCAGGGGACAGCAGAGGGACATCAGGAGACAGAGGGGAGTCAGAGCAGCAGAGCCCCAGGGCGGTGCTGGGGCCATTGAGGCGATGCCTGGGTGGGGACATGGGACACCAGGGTGGCACTGGAGTCTCCAGAGTGACCCTGAGTGGTCACACTGTCCCTCTCCACCGTGTCCGGGTGTGCCACCAGCTGGGGACAGCGGGGACAGCAAAGGGACATCAAGGGACAAAGGAAAGCGAGGGAAGGAGAGCCCCAGAATGGTGCTGGGGACATCAAAGTGACCCTAGGTGGGGACATGGGACACCAGGGTGGCACTGGTGGGGTGACAAGGAGAAGACTGAGATCCTAAGTTGACCCCTGGGTGGGCAACTGGGACCAGTGTCCCCAGGAAGGTGACAAGGGGCACATTGCACCGCCCAGGGTGGCTCTGGTGTCCCCACCGGGGTTCCCAGGGGACAGGAGGTGTCACCTCAGGGCTGCCCCCAGCTCCGAGTGCCACCCACACCCACGGGGGAGGCGACAGGGCCGTGTCCCCAAGTGTCACCTGCTTCAGCTCGGCCACCGTGAACCTGTTCATGCGCCGCAGCTTCTTCTTGGACAGCTTGGGGACCTCCTGCTTCTTCTCCTGGGGACACACGGGGACAGCGCAAGTGACACCGGGAGGGACGCCCCGGGTGGCACCTGATGGCGCCACCCGCTGTCCCTGAGCCATCCCTGTCCCCTCTGTCCCACCCAGGGCCACCTCAGCTCCTTCCCAGTCCCACTGTCACCACCCCTAGTGTCCCCAAACACCCCTGTGTTGTCCCCAACTCAGAACCAGCTCCAGGTGCCACCCCTTGTCACCCTCACGGTCCCCGTGATGTCCCCAGTGCCACCTGCTCACCCCATCCCTGCTCCTGTACCCCCGTGTCCCCATGTCCCTGGTGCCACCTGCTCGTTCTTGGAGCTGTCCCCATCACTGCCCCTGTCCCCCAATGTCCCCAGTGTCCCCATGTCCCCAGTGCCACCTGCTCGTTCTTGGAGCTGTCCCCATCACTGCCCCTGTCCCCCAATGTCCCCAGTGTCCCCATGTCCCCAGTGCCACCTGCTCGTCCTCGGAGCTGTCCCCGTCGCTGCCCCTGGTGCCATCCTCGGGTCCCTTTTTCCGGGGCACCCCGGCGCTCTCGGCTCGCTCCGCCCGCTCCGGCTCCTTCTCCTTGTCCTTCTTCACCTCATCCGTCAGCTGCCGTGGGGACGGGGACAGGGACAGGGGACAGGGGACAAGGACAGGGACATGGTCAGGGGTCAGGAGACATGGCTCAGCAGCACCCAGGGGTGACACTGGAGTGACCTTCAGCACCCAGGAATGACCCCTCAGCATCCAGGAGTGACCCAGGAGTGACCCAGCAGTGACCCTCATCACCCAGGGGTGACCCTTGACACCCAGCACTGACCCTCACCACCCAGGGGTGACCCTTGGCACCCAGCACTGACCCTTGGCACCCAGCACTGACCTTCACCACCCAGGGGTGACCCCTGGCACCCAAAGGTGCCACCACCCCCCCCCCCGAAGCGTCACCTTGAAGGCCTCGAAGATCCTCTTGAAGAAGACGAAGTTGGGGGTCGTAGATCTCGGGCTCCTCGCTCACGTACTCGATCTCCACCTCGGGGGCGTCCCCGGCGGGGGGCTCGGGGTCCCCCCGGGCGGGGGTCGGGGTTGGGGGCCCCTCCCGGGCCCCGCCCCTCCCCCGCTTCTTCTTCTTGCGGTTGCGGCGCTTCCGGTTCCGCTGGGAGGGGACAGAAAGGGACAGTGAGGGGACAGTGAGGGGACAGTGAGGGGACAGGTGCCTCTAATTAGAGGGACAAGGGGGACCCGCAATGGGAGAGCAGAAGAGGGGGACAAAGGTGACACAAGAGACGCCTCAGTGGGCCACACCCCCTGCACTTGTGGGGGACAAAGAGGGGACATTGAGGTGGCACCAAGAGGGGACAGAATTCCCCAGTAACGGGACAAAAAAGGGACATTGAGGTGGCACCGAGAGGGGACAGAATTCCCCAGTAACGGGACAAAAAAGGGACACTGAGGTGGCACCGAGAGGGGACAGAATTCCCCAGTAAGGGGACAAAAAAGGGACACTGGGGTGGCACCGAAAGGGGACAGAATTCCCCAGTAAGGGGACAAAAAAGGGACACTGGGGTGGCACCGAAAGGGGACAGAATTCCCCAGTAAGGGGACAAAAAAGGGACACTGGGATGACCCCAGGGGGGCCTGACTCCCACAGCTGGGGGGACAAAAAAGGGACATTGGGGTGACCCCCAAAGTGACCCAAACCCCACCACAGGCACCGAGAGAGGGGACAACAGTGACACCCCAGTGACACAGGTGACCCCAGAGCCATCCAAACCCCCCTTCCCAAATAAACCCATCCAGGACCGCCCCCCCGGGGAAATCTGGGGCACCCTGAGGACCCCCCACTCGCCCAGGGGTGCCAATTTGGGTGGGGGGGGTGGCCTGTCCCCCACTGTCCCCTCTGTCACCTCCTTTTTGGATGTCCCCGTGTCCTCCTCAGCCTCGGAGGCCGACGCCGACGCCCGCAGCTCCGTCTCCATCTCGTCCTCTGCCGGGGGGACACGGGGGGGTCAGGGCTGTCCCCACCTCTGGGTGCCACCCCCCACCTTTGGGTGCCACCCTCACCTTTGGTGTCACCCCCCAGAGCACAAATCCCAGTTTTTAGGGGAATTTTGAGAAGATTTTGGGAGGGTGGGTGGCACTGGGGGGGGGGGGGTGACACTACCTTGGGGTGTCCCTGGGGGTCACCTGGCAGCACCCACAGGTGACAAACCTCGTGTTTTAGCTGAACTTTGCATTTCTGGGGTAGAAATTGCCTTTTTGGGGGCAGATGTTGAGGCTTTAAAGGCGTTTCCTGTGGCGGGGGACACTTGGGGGGGTGGCAGGGGACACTGGGTGGCACTGGGGGTGGCAGGGGACACTGGGTGGCACTGGGGGTGGCAGGGGACACTGGGTGGCACTGGGGGTGGCAGGGCTCACCCGAGACCCCCGGCACGGTCACCAGCTCCTCCTGCCGGCTCTCCTTGAGCTGCAGGATCTTCTCCAGCGCCTGCGGGATCTTGGGGCCCACCCCGGAGTCCTCGGCCTGGGGGGCACGAAGGGGGGGGGGGGGGGTCAGTGGGACCATCGGGACCCCCCCCAAATCAGGGAGATCCCCAGGACTCCCTGAAATGAGGAAGACCCCTAGGACCCCCCCCCCCCCCAAAATCTGGAAGATCCTCCTGAAATCAGGGAGACCCCAAAACTGGGGAAACTCCCAGGCCTGCCTCCAAAGAGACCCCAAAGACACAGAGAGACCCCAGACCCACAGAGACCCCTCCCCACAATGAAGGGACTCCAGACACAAAAGCCCCAGACTCAGAGACCCCAAACAGAGCCCCCACCCCCTCCCCAACACACACCACAAACCCACAGAGACCCCTCCCCACAACAGGGACCCCAGACTCAGAGACCCCCATGCAGAGCCCCCAGCCCACAGACCCCCCCCAGCCCCAGAGAGCCCCCCACAGACTCCCCCAGCCTCACAGAGCCCCCAGCCCCAGAGAGCCCCCCACAGACTCCCCCAGCCCCAGAGAGCCCCCAGCCCCCCCCAGACACACAGAGACCCCCACAATAGAGCCCCCAGCCCCACAGAGAACCCCCCCCAACAGATGCCCCCCAGAGCCCCCCCAAAGCCCCCAGCCCCACCTCTCTGCTGTCGTCGCCGGGGGGCGGGGGGGGCCCGCGGGGCCGGGGGGCTCCCATGGCCAGGGGGGCTCCCATGGGGCTACCTGGGTGGGGGGGAGGGGGACACAAAGGTGGCATCAGCCCAGGAGGTGGGGGGGACAGGGGACAAAGGTGTCCCCCCCACCCACCCCAGGGTCCCCCCTCACCTCGGGGGGCCAGGGGGGTCCTGGCAGCCATGGGGGGCCCGTCGGGGGGGGCGCGGGGGGCGGGGGGGGTCAGCTTGGCCATCTCCTGCTGCCGCTCCTGCTCCAGCAGCACCGCGGCCTGGGGGGGCACGGGGTGGTGGGGGCACAGGGGGGGTCAGGGGGGCCTGGGCTCGGCCCCCCCCACCCCGAGGTGCCCCCCAAAACCCAGGGGTGCCCCCCCCCCTCACCCGTTTCTGCTGCTCCAGCAGCTCCTGCTCCTTTGCCTTGTCCCCGAATGGGTGCTGGCCCTGGGCGGGGGGAGCACAGTCAGGACCCCCCCCCAGCACCCAAGGGTGCCCCTCCAAGGAGTCACCCACCCCTCAACACCCCCCAAACACACCAAATCCCACCCCCCAAAAGCACCCCCCAGCTCATCCCCTCTAGAGGTGCCCCACCCCCTCCGACACCCCCCTGGACCCCTTTAAACTCCCCAAATCCCCCCCAAGCCCCACACCCCCGAGTCCTCCCCGTGCCCCGCACCCACCCAAGGGTGCCCCCCACCCCAAGGTGCCCCCCCAGACCTGTGCCCGCTCCTCCTAGAGCAGCAGGACCCTTTTAACCCCCCCAAAAAACCCCCCAAACCCCACACCCCTGAGTCCCCCTGTACCCCCCACCACAAAATCCCCACACCCCCCCGGACCTGTCCCCGCTCCTCCTGCAGCAGCAGGACCCCTTTAACCTCCCCAAACCCCACACCCCCGAGTCCCCCCGTGCCCCCCACCCCCTAAAAGGTGTCCCTCACCCCCCAAGGGAGCCCCCCACCCCCCAAAATGCCCCCCGCCCCGGACCTGTGCCCGCTCCTCCTGCAGCAGCATGGCCGCCTGCTGCTGGGCCAGCGTCAGCCGCTCCTCCTCGGACAGCCCCGCGGGAGGGGGCGGGGGCGGCACCGGGACCCCCCCCCACGGGCCCCCCCAAACCGAAAGTGAGCCCCAGCCCCGGGGGGGGAGGGGGCGGCACCAGGGGGTGCTGCAGGGGCAGCGCTGGGGGCAGCTGGGGAGGGGGAGGCGGGGTCAGGGGTGTCGTCACCTGGGACGCCCCCACCCCAAAATTTCATCCCCCCCCCCGGATACAGCGGTGGGAGGGGTCTGAAAGGCCTAAGCGCCCCCCCCCCCAACCCCCCACCCCAAAATTTAACCACGCGCGCCTCGGATTTGGGGGTTCTGGGGGGGTTTTAACCCCCCCCCCACCCCAAAACTGGGTGTTAATGACTCCCCCCACCCCAAAATTTGGAGCTCTGAGGGATCTTAAACCCCCCCCCCAAAATAACCTCTGGACTCCCCCCGCCCCTGACCCTAAATTGGGGGTTCTGGGTGTGCCCCCACCCCCCCTCCCCCCAAATCGGACCCTGGGGGGTTCCTGCCCCCCCTCCCAAACCCCCCCAAATCCCACCTGGGGGGGCGGGGCCTTGTCCCCCTCCTCAGGGCGCAGGGCGGGGCGGCTCAGCACGATCCCAGTCTGGGGGAGGGAGGGGGGGGCACAAATTGGGGGGGGGTCCCCCTGAGCCCCCCCTGCTCCGAGGGGACATGGGGAACCCCCCCTCTGGGAGGGTGGGGGCAGCAGGAGCCCTCCCACCCCTCATAAAATGGAATAAACGCCCCCAAAATCACATTAACCCCCCTCCAAAATCCCGTTCAAGCCTCTGAAAATCACACTAAACCCCCCCAAACCACATTAAGCCCCCCAAAATCTGATTAAACCCACGCAAAATCACATTAAACCCCCCAAAAATCCCATTAAACCCCCCAAAAATCACATAAAGCCCCCCGAAATCACATAAAGCCCCCCAAAATCACATTGCGCCACCCCAAAAACAAAACACCCCAAAAATCACATCTAGTCCCCCCAGAATCCTATTAAACCCTCCCAAAATCCCATTAAACCCCCCCAAACCACATTCAACCCCCCAAAAATCACATTACGCCCTCCAACACTCCCATTGGCCCCCTCAAAACCCCATTAAATCCCCCCAAAATCACAATAAATCCCTACAAAACCCCATTAAACCGCCCCCAAAACACAACAGACCCCCCCCAAAAATGAGTCCCCCTCCTCAAAGGGGCACAAGGGGAGGGGAGAACTTGGGGTCCCCCCGTTTTGGGGGTCTCACCTGCAGGGTGTAGGCTTGGAGCCGCTCCACCAGCTCCTCACGGGTCCCTGGGAGGGAATGGGGGGGGGGTCAGGGACCCCCAAATTCTGCCCCACAACCCCCGACCCCTCCCCCCCAAATTCCTCTGTCCCCCCACCCAGGGATCCCCAAAACTCCCCCAGGAAACTCATGACCCCCCTCAGGACTCCCAGATCCCCCCCAGGGAACCCCAAAAATCCCCCAAATCCCCGCAGGTGACCCCCAAATCTGCCCCCCTTCCCCTCAGGTGACCCCAACACCCCCAATTTCCCCTCTAACCCCTTTAGATCTCCCCCAAATCCCCTCAGGTGCCCTCTGAAACCCCCCAGTTTCCCTTCTTCCCCTCAGCTCTCCTTTCAAGGAATTCCAAAAATCCCCGAGACCCCCCCCAAATTTCCACCCTTCCCCTCGGGTCTCCCCTCAAGTGACCCCGAAACCCCCCAAAATTTCCCCCCTTCCCCTCACACCTCCCCCCAAATCCCCTCAGATCTCCCATTCCCCTCACCGATCCCCTCCGTTCCCCTCACGGATCCCCCTCGTTCCCCTCGCCGATCCCGATCCCCGTTCCCCTCACGGATCCCGATCCCCGTTCCCCTCACGGATCCCCCCCGTTCCCCTCACGGATCCCGATCCCCGTTCCCCTCACGGATCCCCCCCGTTCCCCGCACCCTGCGCGGGGGCTCCGATGCCGGCGAGCGTGGCCTGGAGCTCGGGGTGGGCCCAGCCCGCGTAGGGCGAGCGCTCGGGGGCTCGGGGGTCCCTGAGGGGCTCCCCGGGGCCGGCCCCGGCCGCCGCCGCCGCCTCCGCGCGCTCCGCCGCCATCTTGGCCCCGCCGTCGCCGCCGCGAGCGTCACAGCCAATCAGAGAGCCCGGCGCCGCGCCGTGCGTGTGACGTCACGGGGTGAAAAAGGCGGGGCTTGCGCGGGTATTAGGGGTAACAGGGAGGGGGTGACGTCACGGCGGCGGAGATGACGTCACGGAAGCGATGTGTGTGCTGTTGGGGTGACGTCATAGGATCCACTATCCCTGCTCATTATCCCGCCCACCGCGCTGTCCACCACATCCCAGATCCTCATTTGCATAGCTCCGCCCACACCCATGCATGGATTCATGCTTATTTGCATGGCACCGCCCCAAATCAGGGCTCGTTTGCATCACACCAGGATTTCAGCTGATTTGCATAAGCCCCTTGGTGATCCAGCCCATCATTTGCATAACCGCGCTCATTATGCAGGTGAAACTCCCGCCCTCTGTCCTGGCCCCGCCCCCAAGCGCGGCCATTCGTTTCTCTCGAGCCTGGCTTCGTTTAGGCCACGCCCAGCCCGGTGCGTTTAGCCCCGCCCATTTTGCGGGCGGGCTCTGTCGGCGACCCCGCCTATGGATGGGGCGTGGCCTCCCCGGTTCCCGCCATCCTTTCCGGAAGTGACGTCGCCGCCGCCGCTCTACCCGGAAGTGCCGCCGCAGGTGAGCGCTCGCCGCGCGGTGGGGGCGGGGCCGGGCGGTCCCGGGGGGGTCCCGGAACCCCTCCCGCCCCTCCCCCACCGCCGGGGGTCCCTGAGCCCCCCCCCTCCCCGCCCCGTGTCCCCCCAGCCCCGCGATGTCGCGCGCCACCAAGCGGAAGCACGTGGTGAGGGAGCTGCTGGAGGAGCGCGTGCAGCCCGGGGAGGGCCAGAGCGTGGTCCGGGTGAGACGGGGGGACACCGGGGGGACACGGGGGGGACACCGGGGAGACACCGGGGGGACACCGGGGAGACACCGGGGGACACTGCTGGGACACCGGGGAGACACCGGGAGGACTCCGGGGGGACACGGGGGGGACACCGGGGAGACACGGGGGGGACACCGGGGGGACACGGTGGGGACACCGGGGGGACACCGGGGGGACACCGGAGAGACACCGGGGAGACACGGGGGGGACACCGGGGGGACACGGTGGGGACACCGGGGGGACACCGGGGGGACACGGGGGGACACCGGGGGGACACCGGGAGGACACCGGGGGGACACCGGGGAGACACTGCGGGGACACCGGGGGGACACCGGGGAGACACCGGGGGGACACCGTGGGGACACTGCTGGGACACTGGGGGGACACGGGGGGGACACCGGGGGGACACCGGGGAGACACCGGGGGGACACCGGGAGGATTGAGGGGACATTGGAGTCATCAGGGGGATTTTGGGTATCGGGGACATTGGGGACGTTTGGGACATATTGGGGACACTGGGGGGACATCGGGGGGGACACCGGGGACATTGGGGACACTGGAGAGACACTGGGGACATCGGGGGGACATTGGGGGACATCGTGGGGGTCACACTGGGGACACTGGGGGGATACAGGGACAAAGCTCTGGGCCAGGGGGACACGGAAGGGATAGCCAGGCACGGGGGACAGGGGTGACAACGAGACTTTTGGGGGGACACGAGGGAGGGGACGCTGCTCTGGGGACAGAGTGACCGCTCCTGCGGGTGTCCCCAGCTCTGGGGGGACAGAGGGGACAGAAGGGGACACTGAGTGTCCCCACAGGTGCTGGGGACACCGGGGAACAACCTGCACGAGGTGGAGACGGCGGAGGGGACGCGGTTCCTGGCCAGCATGCCACCCGCGCTTCCGGCGGCACATCTGGATCAAGAGAGGTGACGCCGCCACGCTGTCACTGCCACCCTGTCACTGCCACCCTGTCACTGTCACCCTGTCACTGTCACCCTGTCACTATCACCCTGTCACTGTCACCCTGTCACTGTCACCCTGTCACTGCCACCCGCGCTTCCGGCGGCACATCTGGATCAAGAGAGGTGACGCCGCCACCCTGTCACTGTCACTGTGTCACCCTGTCACTTGCCACTCTGTGTGTCATTGTCACCCTGTCACTGTCACCCTGTCACTGCCACCCTGTCATTGTCACCCTGTCACTGCCACCGCACTTCCGGCGGCACATCTGGATCAAGAGAGGTGACGCCACCACGCTGTCACTGTCACTGTGTCACCCTGTCACTGCCACCTTGTGTGTCATTGTCACCCTGTCATTGTCACCCTGTCACTGTCACCCTGTCACTGCCACCCTGTCATTGTCACCATCACTGCCACCCTGTCACTGCCACCCTGTCATTGTCACCATCACTGCCACCCTGTCACTGTCACTCTGTCACTGTCACCCTGTCATTGTCACCATCACTGCCACCCTGTCACTGTCACTGTGTTACCCTGTCATTGTCACCCTGTCACTGTCACTGTCACCGTGTCACTGCCACCCTGCCGTTGTCACCCTGTCATTGTCACCTTGTCACTTTCCTGCGTCACCCTGTCACTGCCACTCTGTCATTGCCACCCTGTCATTGTCACCCTCTCACTGCCACCCTGCCACTGTCACTGTGTCACCCTGTCATTGTCACCCTGTCACTGTGTCACTCCCCCCCTGTCACCCTGTCATTGTCACCCTGCCACTGCCACCACGCTTCCGGCGGCACATCTGGATCACGAGAGGTGACACTGCTACCCTGTCACTGTCACCTTTTTGTTGTCACCCTGTCATTGTCACCCTGCCATTGTCACCGCGCTTCCGGTGGCACATCTGGATCAAGAAAGGTGACGCCGCCATGCTGTCGCTGTGTCACCCTGTCATTGTCATCATGTCACTGCCACCCTGTCATTGTCACCCTGTGTGTCATTGTCACCGTGTCATTGTCACCCTGTTACTGTCACTTGTCATTGTCACCCTGTCATTGTCGCCCTGTTGCTGCCATCTTGGCACTGTCTCGTGTCATTGTCACTTTGTCCTTGTCACCTGGCTGTTTTTTGTCACCGGGGCATTGTCACCCTCTCGCTGTCACTGTGCCATTGTCACCGGAGCACTGCCACTGGCTCATTGTCACTTTGTCATTGTCACCCTGCCCTCCCCCACTGTCCCCTGCTGCCGTCCCTGTCCCTCTGTCCCCCTGTCCCCGTGGGTGTCCCCAGGTGACCCCCGGTGACACCCGTGTCCCCCCCAGGCGATTTCCTGCTCGTGGATCCCATCCTGGAGGGCTCCAAGGTCAAAGCCGAAATTTCCCTGGTGCTGCTCCCGCCCCACGTGCGCTCGCTGCAGCGCCAGGGGCTCTGGTACGACCCCAAAATACCCCCAAAAATACCCCGAAATACCACCCCCAAACCCAAAACCACCCCAAAATACCACCCCAAACCCAAAAATACCCCGAAATACCACCCCCAAACCCAAAACCACCCAAAAATACTACCCCAAACCCAAAAATACCCCGAAATACCACCCCCAAACCCAAAACCACCCCAAAATACCACCCCAAACCCAAAAATACCCCAAAATACCCCCCAAACCCAAAATACCACCCCCAAACCCAAAAATACCCCAAAATAACCCCCCGAAACCAGAAACACCCCAAAATACCACCCCAAATCCAAAAATATCCCAAAATACCCCCCAAACCCAAAATACCACCCCCAAACCCAAAACCACCCCAAAATACCACCCCAAACCCAAAAATACCCCGAAATACCACCCCCAAACCCAAAACCACCCCAAAATACCACCCCAAACCCAAAAATACCCCAAAATACCCCCCAAACCCAAAATATCACCCCCAAACCCAAAACCACCCCAAAATACCACCCCAAACCCAAAAATATACCAAAATACCCCCCAAACCCAAAACCACCCCAAAATACCACCCCAAACCCAAAAATACACCAAAAACACCCCAAAACACCCCCCAAACCCAAAATACCACCCCCAAACCCAAAAATACCCCAAAATAACCCCCCAAAACCAGAAACACCCCAAAATACCACCCCAAGTCCAAAAATATCCCCAAAATACCCCAAAATACCACTCCCAAACCCAAAATACTCAAAACCGCCCTAAAACCCCAAAATACCCCCCAACCAAAAATACCCCCCCAAACGACAAAACACCCCAAAAGTGGCCCAAAATACCCCAAAACACCCCCCCAAAACACTCCAAGAAAAACCCAAATTCCCCCAAAACTCCCAAGACTTTCCCAAGTCCCACCCCACAAATACCCCAACCCACCCCAAAACAGCTCAAATCACCCCAAACCCTCCCCAAATCCCCCCCAACTCCACCCAAACCCCCCAAAATTCCCCCCAAATTCCCCAAACCCCCCCCAAAATTCCCCAAAAATTCTCCCAACCCCCCCCAAAATTCCCCAAAAATACCCCAAAACCCCCCCAAAATTCCCCAACCCCCCCCCCAAAATTCCCCAACCCCCCCCCCAAAATTCCCCAAAACCCCCCAAAATTCCTCCAAAATCCCCCCAAAATTCCCCAAAACCCCCCCAAAATTCCCCCACCCAGTGACCGCCCCTCCCCCCCCAGGCCCGAGGCCTTCGCGCCCCTGGAGAGGAAAAACCCCCGGGAGGGGTGAGTTAATTAGGGGGGGATAATGAGGTGCTAATTAACTGGGGAGTGGCCACGGGGGTGTTCATTGGGGGGGTTTTAATTGGGATTAGTTTTAATTTTAATTTAATTGGATAACTGGGGGGGTAATAAAGGGGTGTTAATTGGGGAGTGGTAATGGGGGTTAATTGGGGGCAGTAATGGGGTATTAATTAATTTGGGTTAATGGAGATATTAATTGGGGGTAATAATGGGATCTTAATTAACGAGGGGTAGTAGAGATTTTAATTGGGTGCACTACTGGGATTTTAATTAAAGAAGGATAATGGAAGTATTAATTGGGGTAATGATTAGTGTTAATTGGGGGTCGTTAGTGAGGACAATAATGGGACCTTAATTGGGGGTGTGATAATGATGGATTAATTAGGGGGTTGATAACAGGGGAGTTAATTAGGGAGGTGGTAATGAGGAGGGTTAATTGGGGGGATGATAATTAGGGGAGTTAATTGGAGGGGGATAATTAGGGGGGTTAATTGGAGGGTGATAATTAGGGGGTTTAATTGGGGGTCATTAATGGGGACAATAACAGGGAGGTGAGGTCAGAACGGGGTCAAGGGGACACTTAGGGACACGGTGGCACATTGGGGACACGGTGGCACATTGGGGACACGGTGCCATGTGGGGGACATGGTGCTATGCTGGGGACACAGTGGCACATTGGGGACACGGTGGCACATTGGGGACGCGGTGCCATGTGGGGGACATGGTGGCACATTGGGGACATGGTGGCACATTGGGGACACGGTGGCACATTGGGGACATGGTGCCACGTTGGGGACATGGTGGCACATTGGGGACACGGTGGCACATTGGGGACATGGTGGCACATTGGGGACATGGTGCATGTTGGGAACATGGTGGCACATTGGGGACACGGTGGCACATTGGGGACACGGTGCCATGTTGGGGACACGGTGGCACATTGGGCACACGGTGGCACATTGGGGACACGGTGGCACGTTGGGGACACCGTGACCCCCCCGTGTGACCCCCCTCCCCCAGTGACGACCAGGGGCTCTTTGTCAACACCAACCGGGGGGGGACCCCTGGGGACACCGGGGACAGCTCTGGGGACAGCGAGGAGGACACGGGGGACAGCGACGGGGACAACGAGGAGGACGCTGGGGACACTGGGGACAGCTCGGAGCACGGCAGCCGGGGACACACGGGGGACACAGAGGACACGAGTGACACCGAGGCCCCCGCAGCCGAAGGACAATGGGGACAAGGACAGGGGGGACCGGGGGGGGACACGGGGCAGGGGGACGCTTCCCAATAAAGGACGTTGGTGGCACTGGGGTGGCTCTGTGTGTCCCCTCCCCCCAAAAGTGACATGTGGTGACACAAAGTGACTCCCAGAGGCCTTTATTGTCCCCAGGGGCGGGGAGGGGGGACAGGGGTGTCCCCAGGGTGTCCCCAGCCAGGGGTGTCCCCAGGGCTCCAGGGGTGTCCCCAGGGTGTCCCCAGGGCTCCAGGGGTGTCCCCAGGGTGTCCCCAGGGTGTCCCCCAGGGCTCCAGGGGTGTCCCTGAATCAGGAGTCCCCAAAGTGTCCCCAGGGTGTCCAGCAATGGCCCCAGGGTGTCCTCGGGATGTCCCCAGGTTGTCCCCCAGGTGCCCCTCACTTGGTGATGGTGTTCCTGGAAGGAAAAGAGGGGGGTCAGCGACCCAGTCCCCCCAGTCCATCCCAGTCCCCTCCCAGTTCATCCCAGTCCCCTCCCCAGTCCATCCCAGTCCCCCTCCCAGTCCCCCCAATCCATCCCAGTTCCCTCCCAGTCCATCCCAGTCCCCTCCCAATCCATCCCAGTTCCCCCAGTTCCCTACCAATCCATCCCAGTTCCCTCCCAGTCCCCCCAGTTCCATCCCAGTCCCTCCCAGTGCTCCCAGTTTGGCTCTCACGCGTTCATGCTCTTGCCGGAGCCACTCAGGACGATGTACGGCGTCTTCTGCGCCCGCTGCTTCTCCTGCAGCAGCGCCACCGTGCCCAGGGGGGTGTCACTGGAGCTCATCTTCTTCAGCAGCTGCGCCCCAAAAACGGAGGGGGGACCCCCAAATCAGGGCCACCCCAAAAACCCCGGGGAATGCCCCCCAAAAAAACACGGAAAATTCTTCAAATCCCAAAGGAACCCCCCCCCCCCAAGTTTTCAGGGCTGGCGTTCCCGGGGGTGACACTGGGTGGACACTGGGGGTCCCCTTCTTTGGGGGCTGCGCCCCATAATCAGAGGGGCACCCCAAAATCAGAGGGGGACCCCAAAAACTCTGGGAATTCCCCAAAAAAACCCCCAATATCCCAAGGGAACCCCCCCCCTCCCATTCTCGTTCCCAGGGTATTGCCCCAAAACCACGGGGAGACCCCAAAATTGGGCTGGAATTCTCCAGTGGAGCTGGGGGGACCCCAAAAGCCTCTGGAGGACCCCAAAGTCAGGCTGGAGGATCCCAAAATTTGGGCCAATGACCTCAAAATCATCCCGGGAACCCCAAAATTGGGGTAAAAACCTTCAGCAGCAGCACAAGACCCCAAAATTGGAGTGGAGATCCCAAAATTGGAGTGGAGGTCCCAGAATTGGAGTGGAGGTCCCAAAATTGGAGTGGAGATCCCAAAATTGGAGTGGAGACCCCAATGGGAGCAGAGGGGGGGGTCCCAAAAATCCCCAAAATTCCCCCAAAAATCCCCCTCACCGCCTCCTCATCCAACTTCTTCATCCTCCTCTCCGTCTTCATCTTCCCCGAGCCCTTCCCGTGGAAGCGATGGGAGAGCTGCCGGAAGGCCTGGGGACATCGGGGACATTGAGGGGACACTGGGGACATCAGGGACATTGAGGGGACACTGGGGACATCGAGGGGACATTGGGGACATCAGGGACATTGGGGACATCAAGGGGACATTTGGGACATTGAGGGGACATTGGGGACATCGAGGGGACATCGGGGACATTGGGGACATCAGGGACATGGGGGACATCAGGGACATTGGGGACATTGAGGGGACATTGGGAACATCAAGGGGACATTGGGGACATCGAGGGAACATTGGGGATATTGAGGGCTTGGGGACATTGAGGGGACACTGGGGATACTGGGGACATTGGGGACACTAGAGGGGGTTTGGGGACACCAGGGGTGACGTGGGAGACTTTGGGGTAACCAGGAGGTTTGGGGACATTTTGGGGTCAGGGGACAACAGGAGACACTATGGGGGAGTTTGGGGACATTGTGGGGGAGTTGGGGACATGGTGGGGTGTTGGGGACACTCTGGGGAGTTTTGGGGACACTGGGGTGTTTTGGGGACACAGCGGGGGCATTTTGGGGACACTCTGGGTTGTTGGGGACACTGAGGTGTTCTGGGGACACTCTGGGGAGTTTTGGGGACACAGTGGGGGTGTTCTCTGGACACTCTGGGGTGTTGGGGACACTCTGGGGAGTTTTGGGGACACGCCACCTCTTTGGGGGTGAGCTTGCGGCCGGTCTCGTCCACGTACTCGATCTTGACGTCGGGCCGGTAGCCGTCCTTCTCCTTGAAATCCTGCGTGAAGCCCCGGAACTCCTCCCGCCGGCTGTACTTGTCATCGATGGCCCTGGGGACATTGGGGACATTGGGGACATCACTGGGGACATTGGGGACATCACTGGGGACACTGGGGACATCATTGGGCTACTGCTCCTGCCAGCTGTGCTGGTCATCGATGGCCCTGGGGACATTGGGGACATCAGTGGGGACATCACTGGGAACATTGGGGACACTGGAGACATCACTGGGGACACTGGGGAATCACTGGGGACACTACTGGGGACACTGGGGACATCACTGGGCTACTGCTCCTGCCAGCTGTGCTGGCCATCGATGGCCCCGGGGACACTGGGGACACTGGGGATAACAGGGACATTGGGAGGCTCAAGGTGACACAGCGGGTAACGCAAGGGATGACACAGGTGACACCCAGGGGACACTGAGGTGACACAGGGGACACCCAGGTGACACCCAGGTGACACTGAGGTGACACTGGTGACACTCACATCTTGTCCTCGATGCAGTACACGGCCGAGGGCAGGGATTTGTTCGGGGCTTTCACTCGCGCCACTTTCTGCACCGTGGTCTCCAACAGCCCTGGGGACACAGAGAGGACACGGGGGGGGATGTGAGACCCCACAGGACCCCCAAAACCCCACAGCGACCCCCAAAACCCCACAGCAATCCCCAAAACCCCACAGCGACCCCCAGAACCCCACAGCGATCCCCAGAACCCCACAGGGATCCCCAAAACCCCACAGCGACCCCCAGAACCCCACAGCGATCCCCAGAACCCCACAGGGATCCCCAAAACCCCACAGCGACCCCCAGAACCCCACAGCGATCCCCAGAACCCCACAGGGATCCCCAAAACCCCACAGCGACCCCCAGAACCCCACAGCGACCCCCAAAACCCCACAGCAATCCCCAGAACCCCACAGCGACCCCCAAAACCCCAAAGGACCCCCAAAACCCCACAGGACCCCCAAAACCCCACAGCGACCCCCAAAACCCCACAGCGACCCCCAGAACCCCACAGTGACCCTCAGAAACCCACAGGACCCCCAAAACCCCACAGCGACCCCCAGAACCCCACAGCGATCCCCAGAACCCCACAGGGATCCCCAAAACCCCACAGCGACCCCCAGAACCCCACAGCGACCCCCAGAACCCCACAGCAATCCCCAGAACCCCACAGCGACCCCCAAAACTCCAAAGGACCCCCAAAACCCCACAGCGACCCCCAGAACCCCCTCCAACAGACCCCAAACCCCCCATACAGACCCTAATCCCACAAAGAGGATCCCAAAACCCCCCCAAAAATCCCCAAACCCCTCAAACTCTCCTCAAACGCACCCCAAACCTCCCCTGCAGACCCTACACCCCTCAAAAAGGACCCCAACCCCCCTCATAATGACCCCAACCCCCTTCTAAAGGGTCCACACCCCCCAAAACCCCCCAAAACCCTCCAGAGGACCCCAAACCCTGCTCTAAGAACCCCAAACTCCCCCATAGACCCCAAACCCTACTGGGAGTACCCCAAAACCCCCATAATGACCCCAAACCACTCGAAACCCCCTCAAGCAGACCCCAAACCCCACTGGAAGAACCCCCAAAACCCCCATAGGGACCCTAAACCCCACTGGAAGAACCCCAAAACCCCCATAGGGACCCTAAACCCCTCAAGCAGACCCCAAACCCCACTGGAAGGACCCCAAAACCCCCATAGGGACCCTACCTCAAGCAGACCCCAAACCCCACTGGAAGGACCCCAAAACCCCATAGGGACCCTAAACCCCTCAAGCAGACCCCAAACCCCACTGGAAGGACCCCAAAACCCCCATAGGGACCCTAAACCCCTCATGCAGACCCCAAACCCCACTGGAAGGACCCCAAAAACTCCAAATTTCCCCCAAATCCTGACCTTTGTTCTGGCACAGCAGCAGCGCCGCCGCCAGGCCCCGGTTCACGATGGGCTCCTCGTCCAGGATCGTGGTGGACGAGGCTGAGAACTGAAAAAGGGGGGGTCAGGGGGCACCCCAAAATCGGGGAATCCCAAAAGAACCCCCCAGGGTCCCTAAAGGGGGAGTTTGGGGGGGCTGGCTTTGGGGTGAGCCCGTTTTGGGGTGCCTGTTTTATGAGATCTCCCCATTTTAAGGGTCTCACTTTTTGGGTCTCCTCGGTTTTTTTTTTGAGGGTGCCCGTGTGTGGTCTCCTGATTTTGGGGTTTTCTCCTGATTTTGGGGTTTTCTCCTGATTTTGGGGTTTTCTCCTCATTTTGGGGGTTTTCCCCTCATTTTGGGGTCCCTCATTTTTGACTTCTTCCCGGTTTTATCCTCCCCTCTTTCTTTTAAAACTTGTCCATTTCTTGCCCAACTCTTAAGCTCTCTCCCATTTTTTGGGGTCCCCCATCCCATTTCTGGGATCCCCATCCCATTTTTGGGGTCCCCAGCCCATTTTAGGGTGTTCTTCTCCCTGTTTTTGGGGTCCTCCATCCCATTTTTGGGGTTCCTATCCCATTTTTGGGGTCCCCCATCCTGTTTTTGGGGTCTCCCATCCCATTTCCGGGTCCCCCAGCCCATTTTTGGGGCATTTCTCCCCATTTTTGGGGTCCCCCAGCCCGTTTCTCCCCATTTTGAGGCGTTTCTCCCCATTTTTGGGGTCCCACAGCCCATTCTCTCCCCTTTTTGAGGCGTTTCCCCCCATTTTTGGTGTCCCCCATCCTGTTTTTGGGGTCCCTATCCTATTTTCAGGGTCCCCATCCCATTTTCAGGGGTCCCAGCCATTTCTCCCCATTTTTGAGGCGTTTCTCTCCCCATTTTTGGGGTCCCCCAGCCCGTTTCTCCCCATTTTTGAGCCGTTTCTCCCCGTTTTTGGGGTCCCCAGCTCGTTTTTGGGTGTCTCCCCCGTTTCCAGCCCCTCACATCCTGGTGCTGCCGCGCTCCTCAGCCAGGTTCAACGCTGCTCCACCCCACATTCTCCTCCCCCTCCGAGTCCGGCGGCTCCGGGGGCGATGCCGGGCGGCCAGCCCGCTCCAGGGCCTGGGGACACGGGGACGTTGGGGACATCAGGGACATTGGGGACAGCACGGGACACGGAGAGGACAAATACGTGGAGAACAAATCCTCTCCAAACCACCCCCAAAACTGCCCCAAATCCCCTCAAAACTGCCCCAAAATCCTGCTGAACTCCCCCAAACTCTCCTCAATCCCCCCAAATCCCCTCCAAAATGCCCCAAATCCCCCTGAAACTGCCTCAAATCCCCTCCAACCCCCCAAACTCTCCAAAATCACCCCAAATCACCCCCAAAACTGCCCCAAATGCCCCCAAATCCCTGTAAAACTGCCCCAAACCCTCTCCACCCCCCCAAATCCCCCAAATCACTCTAAAACTGCCCCAAACCCCATCCAATCCCCCCCAAATCCTGCTAAACGTCCCCAACCCCCGCCCCAAACCCCCTCCAATTCCCCCCAAAACTGCCCCAAACCCTCTCTAAACCCCCCAAAACCTCTCCAAACCCCCCAAATCACCCCCAAAACTGCCCCAAAACCTCTCCAAGCCCCCAAAACTGCCCCAAACGCCCCCAAATCCCTGTAAAACTGCCCCAAACCCTCTCTAAACCCCCCAAAACCTCTCCAAACCCCCCAAATCACCCCCAAAACTGCCCCAAAACCTCTCCAACCCCCCAAAAGCCCCCAAATTGCTGTAAAACTGCCCCAAACCCTAACCCCCAAACGCCACCAAAATTGCCCCAAACCCTCTCTAACCCCCCAAAACCTCTCCAAACCCCCCAAATCCCCCCCAAAACTGCCCCAAAACCTCTCCAAACCCCCCCAATCCCCCCCAAAACTGCCCCAAAACCTCTCCAACACCCCCAAAACCGCCCCAAACGCTCCCAAATCGCTCTAAAACTTGTCCCAGACCCCCTCCAATCCCCCCCAAATGCCTTCCAATCCCCCCAAATCCCCTCCAAAACCCTCCCAAATGCCCCCAAAACTGCCCCCCAAAGCCCCCCACACCCCTGACCATGAGCTCGTCCTGCTCCTCGCGGTTCCCGGCCAGGCCGTAGGTCGGGATCTCGCCCAGCGTCCGGCAGAACTCCGAGGTGGCGTTGAAGACGATGCTGCCCCCACCCCGCGGGTCCGGCCCCCCCGGGACCCCCCCGGAGCCCCCCCGGAGCAGCTCCAGCACCTGCCAAAGTGAGGGAGGGGGGAGAGAGATGAGCGAGGATCCCAAATTTGGGGTTATCCCCCCCTTTTTAGGGCGGGTCTCCATAGGGTTTTTGGGGAGGGCGTTGGGATTTGAGGGGGTTTTGGGGGGTCCTTGGGGGAGATTTTGGGGTTGGGGGTCCACAGTGATGGTTTTGGGGGTGCCATGGGGAGTTTGGGGCGATTCGGGGAGGAATTGGTGGAAATACGGGGGAGTTTGGAGAGAATTTGGGGCAGGTTTGGGGGGATTTGGGGCTGATTTGAGAGGGGCTGGGGGATTTAGGGATGCGGATATGACTTAAGGGAATTTGGGGTGGTTTTGGGGATCTTTAGGAGGAGTTTTGGGATTGGGGGTCCCACGAGGAGATTTTGGGGGGTGCCCCGAGAAGTTTGGAGGGATTTGGTGGGGGGTTGGAGGGGATTTGGGGCAGTTTGGGAGAGTTTTGGGGCAGTTTGGAGAAGATTTTGGGGTTTAAGGGGAATTTTGGGGTTGCTGGATAAGGCGAGCTTGGGGATCCTCAGAGAGATTTTAGGGTCACCACAAGCAGTTTTTGGGGTGCTAAGTGGGACCTTTATGGGGTGTTGTGGAGAGGAGATTTAGGAGGAGTTTTAGGGTTTTTTTGGTGTGGCTTTTGGGGGTCTCTGGGGAATTCTGGGAGGTTTTGGGGGACTTCTGGGAGGGTTTCTTGAGGTTTTTTGGGGGGATTTTTGGAAATTTTTGGTGAGGTTTTGGTTTGTTTTTTTTTTGAGGGGTTTTTGGGAGTTTTTTCGGGGGGATTTTTGGGAGACTTTGGCGGGGGTGGGGTTTTTGGGGGGTGGTCTCACCTTCTCTCCCGCTCCCTCCCGCAGCTCCCGCAGCTGCCGCAGGCGCCGGCCCCGCTCCAGCTGCTGCTGCAGCTCCTGCTCAGCCTCGTCCTCCTCCAGGGCCGGGGGGGTCCCGGGGGGGGCGGCCTCATCTGGGGGGACAATCGGGGTCAGGGGGACCCCAAAATCCCAGAAAAACACCCCCCACAACAAGCCAAAATCCCCCACAAAATCCCTAAAAACACCCCCAAATCCCCCAAGCTCCTGCTCAGCCTTGTTCTCCTCCACAGCCAGGGGGGTTCCGGGGGGAAATCGGGGTCAGGGGGACCCCAAAAACCCTTCTTGGCTACCCTAAACCTCCCCAAAATCTCCCCTAAAATCTCCTGAGCTCCTACTCAGCCCCGTCCTCTTGCAGAGCCAGGGGGACCCCGGCTCCTCTGGAGGGGCACAGGGATAGGGGGGACCAAATTCCATAAAAACCCCCCAAATCCCCTAAAATCTCCTCCAAAATCTCCCTGAAATCCTCAAAAACCTCCCCAAATCCCCTAAAATCTCCCAAAATTCCCTTAATCCCTCAAAATGCACTCTAAAATCGCCCCAAAACTCCCTAAATACCACAAAATCTGCCCTAAAAAGTCCCCCAAATCCCCTCCAACCCCCCCAAACTCCCCTAAAATCCATCCCAAATCCCCTCCAATCCCCCCAAACTCCCCTAAAATCCACCCCAAATCCCCTCCAATCCCCCCAAACTCCCCTAAAATCCCCCCAAATCCCCTCCAATCCCCCCTAAAATCCACCCCAAATCCCCTCCAATCCCCCCAAACTCCCCTAAAATCCCCCCAAATCCCCCCGAGCCCCGGCCCTGCTCCCACCGTCGCTGCTGATGTCCATGTTCTCCGTGCGGGTGTCGTCCGAGGGCAGCGGGGCCTGGGGGGTCCCCTCGGGGGGGTCGGGGGCATTTTCGGGGTCCCCCCCAGCCCCCTCCTCATCCTCCTGCACCCGCCGGCCTCGGCCCCGCGACCTGGGGGAGGTTTGGGGGAACTGAACCCCAAAAAACGACACCCAGGATCCCAAAATCCTCTCCAGGATCCGCCGAATTCTTCCCCAGGACCCCGCAAATCCTCTCCAGAACCCCCAAAATCCTCCCCAGGACTCCCTAAATCCCCCCAGGACCCCCCAAATGCCCCCCAGCACCCCACAAAATACCCCCCCCCACTACCCCATCCCAACCCCTTGGGACCCTCAGGGTCCCCCCCAGGACCCCTAAAATCCCCTGAAGATCCCCCAAATCCCCCAGGAACCCAAAATTCCCACCAGGACCCCTGAAAATCCCCTGAAATGCCCCCCAGGACCCCTCCCCAATCCCTTTGGACCCCCAAAATACCCGCCAGGATCTTCCCAGGACCTCCCAAAATCCCCCTCCAGCCCTTTTAGGGCTGTCCCCGCACGCTCAGGAACACCCCAGGACCCCCCAAATCCCTTCCAGGACTCCCCCAAAATCCTCCCCAAGAACCCTAAAATACCCCAGGACCCCCCCAAAATCCCCCTCCAGCCCTTTTAAGACTTGTCCCCGCACTCTCAGGACCCACCCAGGACTTCCCAAACCCCCCCCAAGGACCCCTCAAATCCTCCCAAGACCCCCAAAATTCCCCTCCCCCAGCCCTTTTAGGACCCTCCCCACACCCCCAGGACCCCCCTGGGACTCCCCAAATTCGCCTCCCGGCCCCACCTGGAGCCGAAGTCGCCCTGGGTGTCCCCCGGGGCCGTGGCCAGGAGGTCGTCGGCCCTCAGGGGTTTCTCCTTCTTGCGCAGCTTCCGCACCCGGCGCCGCGTCTTGCGGAACGTCACTGCCTGGGGACCCCAAAATCAACCCTAAACCCTCCCCAGGACCCCAAATCCCCCCCGCCCAAAATGATCCCAAAGTCCTCCCCACAGACCTCCTATCCCCACCAAATTACCACAAATCACCCCAAAATTACCCCAACCACCCCCCCCACAAATTACCCCAAAATCCTCTGCAGGACCCCAAATTCCCCCAATGACCCCAAATGCCCACAAAGGACCCCAAATCCCCCAAAATCCCCCCCATAACCCCAAATGACCCTAAACCCTCCCAAATCCCCCCAAAACCTCCCAACCCCCACAATGCTCCCAAATCCCCCCCAAATCCCCCCCTATGACCCCAAACCCTCCCAATGACCCCAAATCCCCCCCAATGACCCCAAATCCCCCCTCTCCAACGACCCCAAACCCCCAAATCCCCCCAATGACCCCAAATCCCCCACTGACCCCAAATCCCCCCCCAACGACCCCAACCCCCCAAACTCCCCCCCATGACCCCAAATCCCCCAATGACCCCAAATCCCCCCACCCCAATGACCCCAAATCCCCCAGTGACCCCAAATCCCCCCAATGACCCCAAATCCCCCAGTGACCCCAAATCCCCCCAATGACCCCAAACCCCCCCAATGACCCCAAACCCTCCCAGTGACCCCAAATCCCTCCCCCAATGACCCCAAACCCCCCCAATGACCCCAAATCCCCCCTCTCCAACGACCCCAAACCCCCAAATCCCCCCCCAATGACTCCAAATCCCCCCAGTGACCCCAAATCCCCCCCAATGACCCCAAATCTCCCCATGACCCCCAAATCCCCCAAACCCCTGCAATGCTCCCAAATCCCCCAATGACCCCAAATCCCCCAATGACCCCAAATCCCCCCCAATGACCCCAAATCCCCCCACCCCAACGACCCCAAACCCCCAAATCCCCCAATGACCCCAAATCCCCTCCATGACCCCAAATCCCCCCAATGACCCCAAATCCCTCAATGACCCCAAATCCCCCCCCAATGACCCCAAATCCCCCCATGACCCCAAATCCCCCCAATGACCCCAAACCCCCCCATGACCCCAAACCCCCCCATGACCCCAGACCCCCCCACCCCACGACCCCAGCCCCCCAGCCCCCCGCCCCGCTCACCATCTCCTCGGCGCTCAGGTACTCGCTGGCCAGGCGGGGGAGGGGCAGCTCCAGGCTCTGGGGGGCGGGGCCGGCCGGGGGGAGGGGCCCGGGCCGGGGGTCCCCCCCCGCGTCCTGCGTCCCCCCCGGGCCCAGGCGGAACGAGGGGCGCGGCGCCGGCTCGTCGTACTGCGGCAGCAGCGCCGGCGCCGCCGCGGCCTGCGGGCGGGGACATCGCGGTATGTCGCGATAGCGAGCGACGCGTCGCGATAGCGAGCAACACGTCACGATATTGAGCGATGCGTCGCAATATCGAGCGACACGTCGCAATATCGAGTGACCCGTCACGATATTGAGCGATGCGTCGTGATATTGAGCGATGTGTCACGATAGCGACGCGTCACGATACTGAGAGATGCGTCACAATATCGAGCGACACGTCGCGATATTGAGCAACGCGTCACGATGTTAACCGATGCGTCGCGATATTGAGTGACGTGTCGCGATAGCGAGCGACACGTCGCGATATTTAGCAACCCATCACGATGTTAAGCGATGCGTCGCGATATTGAGTGATGCGTCACGATAGCAAGCAACACGTCGTGATATTGAGCGATGCGTCGCGATACGTCGCGACAGGGCGGGTACCTGGGGGCCGGGCGCAGGCTCCTGCTCTCCGTAGGGGTCGTAGTTCGGGCGGCGGCGCCGCAGCTCCTGCTCCTCCTGCGCCCGCGCCGCCGCCGCCAGCGCCACCTGCTCCAGCACGTCCTCACCCCCCTCCAGCACCCCTGCCACACCGCCGGGGACAGAGAGGGGACAGAGGGGACAGGGGGGACAGAAGGACAGAGGGGACAGAGAGGGGACAGAGAGGGGACAGAGAGGGGACAGAGAGGGGACAGAGAGGGGACAGGGGGACAGAGAGGGGACAGAGAGGGGACAGAGAGGGGACAGAGAAGGGACAGAGAGGGGACAGAGAGGGGACAGAGGGGGGACAGAGGGGGGACAGAGGGGGGACAGAGGGGGGACAGAGGGGACAGAGGGACAGAGAGGGGACAGAGGGGGACAGAGGGGGACAGAGGGGGACAGAGAGGGGACAGAGGGGACAGAGAGGGGACAGAGAGGGGACAGAGAGGGGACAGAGGGGACAGAGAGGGGACAGAGAGGGGACAGAGGGACAGAGGGACAGAGAGGGGACAGAGGGGGACAGAGGGACAGAGAGGGGACAGAGGGGACAGAGAGGGGACAGAGGGACAGAGAGGGGACAGAGGGACAGAGAGGGGACAGAGGGGGGACAGAGGGGGGACAGAGGGGGGACAGAGAGGGGACAGAGAGGGGACAGGGAGGGGACAGGGAGGGGACAGGGAGGGGACAGAGAGGGGACAGAGAGGACGGAGAGGGGACAGAGGGGACAGCAGGGACATGGGACAGACAAGGGACAGCCAGAGGACAGAGGGGACAGAGAGGGGACAGAAAGGACAGTAGGGACAAACAAGGGACAGAGGAACAGGGACAGAGGAGACAGAGAGGACAGCGGGGACAGAGAGGGGACAGGGACAGAGAGGACAGAGGGGACAGGGACAGAGGGGACAGGGACAGAGGGGACGGGGGGACACAGGGAACAGCAGGGACATGGGACAGCGGGAACAGGGACAGGGACAGCAGGGACAGAGGGGACAGGGACAGCAGGGACAGGGGGACAGCCAGGGGACACAGCCAGGGGACACCAGGGACAGCCAAGGGACACAGGGAGGGGACAAGGAGGGGACAAAGGGGACAGTGAGAGGACATCTTGGACAAGACGCCCCCCACCCAAAGTACCCTCCCCATGGCCCCTGGGGACAGCACTGTCCCCCACCATGTCACCTGTGTCCCCACTGAGCCCTGTCCCGGTGCCACCCCGATGTCCCCATGTCCCCAATATCCCCACTGACCCCTCGAGGGTCAGCACCAGGGTCTGTCCCTGTGCCACCCCGATGTCCCCAGTGTCCCTGCTGTCCCCAGTGTCCCTGCAGTCCCCAGTGTCCTTGATGTCCCCCGTGTCCCCAGTGTCCCTGCTGTCCCCCGTGTCCCAATGTCCCTGCTGTCCCCCATGTCCCAGTGTCCCCCATGTCCCTGATGTCCCCAGTGTCCCTGCTGTCCCCAGTGTCCCAGTGTCCCTGCTGTCCCCCATGTCCCAGTGTCCCCAGTGTCCCTGCTGTCCCCAGTGTCCCTGATGTCCCCAGTGTCCCTGATGTCCCCAATGTCCCTGCTGTCCCCCATGTCCCAATGTCCCCAATGTCCCAGTGTCCCCAGTGTCCCTGATGTCCCCAGTGTCCCTGATGTCCCCCATGTCCCAATGTCCCCAATGTCCCTGCTGTCCCCCATGTCCCAATGTCCCCAATGTCCCTGCTGTCCCCCATGTCCCAATGTCCCCCGTGTCCCTACTGTCCCCCGTGTCCCCAGTGTCCCCGTGTCCCCACTGACCCCTGTCCTTGAGGGTCAGCACCAGCGTTTGTCCCTCGGGGATCGAGGCCGGGTCGTGCTCCACCGTCAGCCCCTGCAGGTCCCGGGCACTGTAGCGCTCCTGGGGGGCACAGGGGGGGTCACTGCCTGTCCCCAAGCTGTCCCCAAGGTCCCCCCACCCTGTCCCCAGCGTCCCTCACCCTCCGGCGCCGCTGGAACTCCTCCTCCACCAAGGGGCTGACCCCGAACTCCTGGTCCATCTCCTCCAGCAGCTTGGCCTGCAAACCCCCCCAGTCACACCAGTTTGGGGACACCGGGGGACACCGGGGGACACCCCCAGCCCGCTCCCGGGGCAACGGGAACCTGGGAGATGCTCATTAGGGGAAAAACGAGCTCAAAATTTCCCATTGTTGGCTCAAAAAACGGCAACGAGCGGAAGGTGGTGCTCCCAAATCGCTGGGGTTTTTTAGGGATGCCCCTAAAAATTGGATTTGAACTTCAAGCGGTCCCAAAATCCCTAAAAATTGAGGTGGAAGCAGAATTTTGGGGTCAAAATCCATGATTTTAGCACCAGGCTTGAAAATATTTACTGCGAAAAGAAAAAATTTAAGGCTTCAAAGCATTGATTTTACGGCTGCGTTGAGGGAATATTCCTAAAAATCACCTTGAGACTCAAAATTCCCAGAAATTGAGACAAAATTGAAATTTTAGCCTCCAAATACCCCATTTTAGCCCAAAAACACGTTATAAAAAAAAGACCTAACTTGAAAACCTTTAGTTTGTAGGAAACTTTTGACCAAAATCCTTGAAAATTAACCTAAATTTTCTGGCAGCTCCACGATTCCTAAAATGTGGGGCAAAATCGGGATTTTAGGCAAGAAAGCCCCACAGAAAAGCCGATAAAAATCCCAATTTGTTCTGTAAAACGGCTAAAAATTGGGGTAAAAATGCCATTTTTCTACTGGAATCAGGGGGTTTGGGGTTTTCTGGGATTTGGGGTTTTCCTGGGATTTTGGGGTCCCTTCCCACCCTTTTTTCTGCCAGCTCCTTCTCCCTCTGGAGCGCCCGGCTGCGCTCGATCCACGCGGCCGCGTCGTCCAGCCAGGGCTCCTCCTCCCCCAGCGTCTTCACCTTCCTTTTTGGGGTAAAAAAGGGACATTTTGGGGGTCCCCAAAACCGCCTGAACCCCCAAAATCCTCCTGGACCTCTGCATGCCAGAGGATCCAGGTTTTTTTCAATATCCCCCAAAATTTTCCCTTGAATCTGCAAACTCTACCCCTCAAAATATCCTAAAACATTCCCTGTGCCCCAAATTCCCCTCCCACATGTTCCCCAAATCTTTCATGTGCCCCAAAATCACACCCTGGCCCCCCAAAATTCCCCCTGAGAACCCCAAATCCCCCAAAACCCCCCACCAAATCCCCCAATTCCTCCTAAATTCCCCCCAAACCCCCCAAATTCCTCATAAATCCCCCCAAACCCCCCCAATTCCTCCTAAATTCCCCCAAATTCCTCCTAAATTCCCCCCGAACCCCCTGAATTCCACCTAAATTCCCCCCAAACCCCCCCAATTCTCCCCAATTCCTCCTAAATTCCCCCCAATTCCTCCTAAATTCCCCCAAACCCCCCAAATTCCTCCTAAATTCCCCCCAAACCCCCCAAATTCCTCATAAATTCCCCAACCCCCCCAATTCCTCCTAAATTCCCCCCAATTCCTCCTAAATTCCCCCAAACCCCCCAAATTCCTCCTAAATTCCCCCTAAGCACCCCAATTCCTCCTAAATTCCCCCCAAACCCCCTGAATTCCACCTAAATTCCCCCAAACCCCCCAACACACCCCCAATTTCCCCCAATTACTCCTAAATTCCCCCAAACACTCCCCAAACCCCCCCAATTCCTCCTAAATTCCCCCCAAGCACCCCAATTCCTCCTAAATTCCCCGCAACCCCTGAATTCCTCCTAAATTCCCCCCAAACCTCCCAAATTCCTCCTAAATTCCCCGCAACCCCCTGAATTCCTCCTAAATTCCCCCCAAACCCCTCCAATTCCTCCTAAATTCCCCGCAACCCCTGAATTCCTCCTAAATTCCCCCCAAACCCCTCCAATTCCTCCTAAATTCCCGCAACTCCCTGAATTCCTCCTAAATTCCCCACAACCCCCTGAATTCCTCCTAAATTCCCCCCAAACCCCCAAATTCCTCCTAAATTCCCCCCAAACCCCCTGAATTCCACCTAAATTCCCCCCAAACCCCCAACACACCCCCAATTCCCCCCAATTCCTCCTAAATTCCCCCAAACCCCCCAAATTCCTCCTAAATTCCCCCCAAGCACCCCAAGTTCCTCCTAAATTCCCCCCAAGCACCCCCAATTCCTCCTAAATTCCCCCCAAACCCCCTGAATTCCTCCTAAATTCCCCCAAACCCCTCCAATTCCTCCTAAATTCCCCCCAAACCCCCTGAATTCCACCTAAATTCCCCCCAAAACACCCCCAATTCCTCCTAAATTCCCCCAAACCCCCCCAATTCGCCCCCAAACCCCCCCGTACCCCAGTTTCTGGTTCAGCAGCCGTTTCTCCTTGGCCGCCGCCAGCTTCTCGCGGATCTCCTCGCGCTGCCGCAGCGCCAGGGGATTGATCAGCTCGGCCGCCACCGGCTCCTCCTTGGTGCCCGCCTCTGCCCGGGCAGCGCCCCAAAATCAGCCCCAGGCACCCCACAACCCACCCCAAAACCAGCCTCGTAATCCACCCCAAAATCAGTGAAATCGGCCCCAAAATCAACCCCAGGCACCCCACAACCCACCCCAAAATCAGCCTCGTAATCCACCCCAAAATCAGTGAAACTGGCCCCAAAATCAACCCCAGGCACCCCACAACCCACCCAAAATCAGACTCATAATGCACCCCAAAATCTGTGAAATCAGCCCCAAAATCAACCCCAGGCACCCCACAATCAACCCCAAAATCAGCCCCATAATCCACCCTGAAATCGGTGAAACCGGCCCCAAAATCAACCCCAGGCACCCCACAATCCACCCCAAAATCAGCCCCAAAATCCTCCCCAAAAACAACCCTTGGGCACCCAAAATCCACTCTAAATCACCTCTCTGTAGAACCCCAAAATCAGCCCTAAAATCGGTGAAATGGGCCCCAAAATCAACCCTGGGGAACTCCAAAACCAGTGAAATCGGCCCCAAAATCGGCCCCAGAAATAGCCCCAAAATCGGTGAAATCAGCCCCAAAATCAGCCCCAAAATCAGCCCCAAATCATCCCCGGGGCACCCCATAATCAGCCCCAAAATCCATCCAAAAACAACCCTCGGGCACCCCAAAATCCACTCCAAATCACCCCTCTGTAGAACCCCAAGATCACCCTAAAATCGGTGAAATGGGCCCCAAAATCAGCTCTGGGGAACTCCAAAATCAGCCCCAAAATCGGCCCCAGAAATAGCCCCAAAATCGGTGATATCAGCCCCAAAATCAGCCCCAAATCATCCCTGGGGCACCCCATAATCTGCCCAAAATCAGCCCCAAAATCCATCCCAAAAACAACCCTTGGGCACCCCAAAATCCACTCTAAATCACCTCTCTGTAGAACCCCAAAATCAGCCCTAAAATCGGTGAAATGGGCCCCAAAATCAACCCTGGGGAACTCCAAAACCAGTGAAATCGGCCCCAAAATCGGCCCAGAAATAGCCCCAAAATCGGTGAAATCAGCCCCAAAATCAGCCCAAAATCAGCCCCAAATCATCCCCGGGGCACCCCATAATCAGCCCCAAAATCAGCCCCAAAATCCATCCCAAAAACAACCCTCGGGCACCCAAAATCCACTCCAAATCACCCTCTGTAGAACCCCAAAATCACCCTAAAATCGGTGAAATGGGCCCCAAAATCAGCTCTGGGGAACTCCAAAATCAGCCCCAAAATCAGCCCCAGAAATAGCCCCAAAATCGGTAAAATCAGCCCCGAAATTGGTGAAATCAGCCCCGAAATCAGCCCCAGACACCCCAAAATCCCCCAACCCCTCACCTTTCTTGGCCGTGCTGGTCTCCAGGGTTTCAGTCCCAGTTGGCCCGGAGCTTACTGGAACAGGGAAAGGGCTCAGGGGGGGTTTGGGGTGGGGGGACCCCAATTTTGGGGGATTTGGGGGGGTGGGTGGGGTCCTCACTTGGTTTCTTCCACGCTCAGGGAGGATTCGCCTGCTGCGGATTTGGGAGGGGCTGGGGGGGGTAATTAATAAATTGTTAGTAATTGATGAGGGTGGGGGGACTGCTGCCCCACCCCAGTCACCCCATGGACCCCAAAATCCCCGTTCAACACCCCAAAATCCTCTTTAATCCCCCCAAAATCCCTATGGAACACCTCAAAATCCCCCTTAACAGCCCAAAATCCCCATTAACAACACAAAATCCCCATTAACACCCCCAAAATCCCGTGGAACACCCCAAAATCCCCCTTAACCCCCCCAAAATCCCCATTAACACCCCCAAAATCCCCGTGGAACACCCCAAAATCCCCCTTAACCCCCCCAAAATCCCCATTAACCCCCCCAAAATCCCCATTAACAGCCCAAAATCCCCCTTAACCCCCCCAAAATCCCTATTAACACCCCAACGCCCTCTTTAATCCCCCCCAAAAATCCCTATTAACACCCCAAAACACCCTTTAATCCCCCAAAATTCCTTTTAATCCCCCCAAATTCCTTTTAACTCCCCAAATTCCCTTAAGCCCCCCAAAATCCCCATTAACAACGCAAAATCCCTTTTAACCCCCCCAAAATCCCCTTTATCCTCCCCAAAGTCCTCATTAACAACCTAAAATCCTCCTTAACACCTCAAATTTTCCTTTAGTCCCCCAAAATCCTCTTTAATCCCGCTATATTCCCTTTAACCCCCCCAAAATCCCCTTTAAGACCGCCAATTCCCTTTAACCCCCCCAAAATCCCCATTAATAACCAAAAATCCCTTTTGAAACCCCAAAATTCACATTTACCTCCCCCAAAATCCAATTTAACACCCCCAAAATCCCCCTTAACACCCCAAATTCTCCTCCAGTCTCCCGAAATCCTCTCTAATCCCCCCAAAATCCCCTTTAACCCCCCCAAAATCCCCATTAACACCCCAAAATCCCCTTTGACCCCCTCCAAATTCCCTTTAACCCCCATTAACACCCCAAAATCCCTTTAACACCCCAAATTCACCTTTAACGTTCCCCAAAATCCCCCGAAACACCCCAAATTCTCCTTCAGTCCCCCAAAATCCTCATTAATCCCCAAAGTTCCCTCTAACCCCACCCCAAATTCACCTTTAACCCCCCCAAAATCCCCTTTAACCCCCCACAAATTTCCTCCTTTAAACCCCCCAAAATCCCCATGAGCACCCCGAATTCTCCTTTAACCCCCAAATTCCCTTTCTGACCCCTCCAAAATCCCTCCGGGGTCTCCTCCATCCAAAGCTGCCCCCACCCCCCCCCCGAAACCCCAAATCACCCCCAGCTGCCTCAAAGCCCCCCCCCAAAAATCCCATTAATTACACCCCAAAACCTCCTCCAGCCCCCAAATCCTACAGCTCCCCTCTCCCCGCACCCCAAATCTTTGTTGTGCCACTGAAACCCCCCCCCAAAATCACCTCCAGCACCCCTCGAGCCCCTCCGGACACCCCAAAATCCCCCCAAATTCCCCCTCAAACCCCAAATTCCCCCCAAATTCCCCCCAAATCCTCCCAGCCCTCACCGGGCTCCTCCCTCTCCTCCTTCCTCTCCCTCTTCGCTCTCCGCTCGCTCTCGGAGCCGCCCCGGCCATGGCCGCTCCTCCCGGCCTCCTCGGCCCCTCCGCGCCGGGAGGAACCGGAGCCTCCCCCGGAGCCACCGCGCTCCCCCCGGGAGCGGCTGCGCTTCCCGCGCCGCTCCCCGCCGCGGTGCCGGTGCTTGCGGTGCTCCCGGGGCCGCCCCGCGCCGCTGCCGCTGCCCGTCCCGGCCTCCCCCGAGGCCTCCCCGTTCGCTTCGGCCCCGCCGCGCTCCCGGTGTTTCTTCGAGGCGCCCATGGCCGCGCCGCCACTTCCGGGAGAGAGCGGGACTTCCGGTGGTTGTCATGGAGACGCTTCCGGTGCTCGGCTACTTCCGGCGGGGCGCGGTGCTGATTGGCCAAGGTATAGGCGGGACTTGAGAGGGCGCTGTGGGATGAACCATTGTGCACGCGGAGGGGGCGGGAAGAACGAGCACGATTGTTGTGGCGCCGTCTTTCCACCACAGGAGGCTGGAGACCCCCACAAGAGGCACCGGGGCTCTCTCGACACGGTTCCCAGTGAGGAGACCCCGTGCGGACCGCCGGACTGGGGGGGTTTCTGTAAATAGCGCACCCCCGGGACACAACAAAATGGTGGCGCCCAGCAGGGACGAATAGAGACTTTGACAACACCAAAATGGCGGCTGCTTGGGGTGCGGCAAAATGGCGGCGCATGGTGGGGGGGGGGACGGGGGACCCCGAAAAGGACGGGGGCGTAGAGAATCCTACGGGAGAAGAAAAACGCGCGAGCCCCATAACTGGCGTCCCGCTGAGCCGCCGCGCGAATCAGAGACTCCGAAACGCGCCCTCGGGGGCTCCGTCCCGCTCCGTTCGCCCCGGGGCGTGTCCGGTCCCCCCCCCCGCCTGGTGCTCTTTGATCCGCCCGGTGCTGGGGGCGTGGCAAGCGGCGAGGGGGCGTGGTTTTAGCGGAGTATAAAAGGCGGCGCCGCGCCCCTCACGCCCGTCACGAGGACTCGGCGGAGGTACGGCCCGGCCTGGGGGGGCTCGGGCTCCGCGGGGGATTTCTAGGGGGGCACTAACGACTTTTGGGCTCCCCGTGAGAATTTCGGGGTGCCCGGGGGTTCTTCGGGTGTGCGGGAAGGGCTCGAGCTCCCCTCCAAGGGGCGGATTTGGCTGATTAGGGAGGCGCCGGGCGACGGCCACGAGGCCTGGAAAGATTTTGGGGTCCCTGGTGGGGATAGGGGGTGCTAGATGCTCAAGAGGCGCTTGAAACCCCCACTAAGAGGATTTTAGGGTGACCCCCAGATATTGGGGAGGTTTTGGGGCGCAGGGATCTCTTTAGGAAGCTTTGCCCTCCGGGGGCAAAGTCGGGGTTCAAAGATCCCCCGTGAGGCGCTTTGCGGTGAAAGCTCAACCCCGCCCAGACCCTTTTTGGGGGTGTCCTGGGAGGCGCTCCCTCAACTTTTTGGGGTGTTTGTTTTTTTTTTTTTTTCCCCAGATGGATCCCGAGTCTCCCCCCCGCGAGCTGGAGCTGTCGGCGCTGGAGGCCGAGAAGGAGCCGATGGCGGCGGCCGAGCCGGGGACCCCCCCTCAGGCTCCCTCTCCCCACCGCGACCCCTCCCCAGCCCCGGAGCAGCTGCTGGGCGTCGAGAAGAACGGGCTGACGATGAAGATCCCCCCCGAGGAGGAGGAGGAGGCGGCTTTGGGGGGCTCGGGGCTTCGGGGAGCCCCAAATTCACGGGGCTGGGCAAGGAGGAGCTGCTGAGGGAGGCGGGGACGCCGCTCTGGGCCCGGGCCCGCCTGGTGCTGCTCGTGCTCTTCTGGGGGGGCTGGATCGGGATGCTGGGGGCCGCTGCTGCCATCGTGGCCCAAGCCCCCCGGTGCCAGCCCCTGCCCACCAAAGCCTGGTGGGAGCTCGGGGCGCTCTACAGGGCCCCCCCCAAGGCTTTTGGAGGCGATCTGAAAGGTGAGGGGGGGGTCCCACGGGGGGTTTGGGGGGATTTAGAGGGTCCTTCTGGGGGTGGCAGGGGGTGGAAGGGTCCCAGAGGATGGCTAGGGGAATTTGGGGGGTCCCATTGGGGGTTTAGAGGGTCCTTTTAGGGGGTGGAAGGGTCCCAGAGGATGGTTGGAGGAATCTGGGGGTCCCCTGGGGAGTTTAGGAAATTTGGGGGGTCCCTAGAGGTGAGTTGGGGGAGTTTAGGGAGTCTGCAGCCTGGTTTTGGGGGGGGTCTGTGAGGTCCTTTGGGGGATTGGGGGGGTCCCCTTGGAGCTTGTGGCAGGGAGAGCACCCCATTAACGAACCCCTAAAATGAATTAAGGGACATTTTGGAGGGATATTCATGTCAGTGTCCCCAGCACCTGTCAGGGGTGAATTCCCAAAAAAAGACCCCCCCAGGATCAGATTGGGGACCGCCCCATAAAAGGCCCAGGGGGAAGCGACTCAGCAATTTTGGGGGTCCCTCTGCTTTAGGGGAGTCCCAGGATCTCTGGCAATTGCCCAAAGCCTGAGGGGACCCCCAAATTTTGGAGATTTGGAGCTTCCCCCAACTCTGGGGTGACTTTGGGATCCTGGGAGGACTTTTTGGGACCCCGGGCTGGTTTTGGGGTCTCAGGGTGGGATTTTGGGGTCCCCAGCGGTGTTGGGGATCTCCTTGGGCTTCCTTGGAGGATTTTGGGGCTGTGTTGTAGGGTCAGATTTGGGGTTCACCCCTTTTTCTCTCTGTCTAGGTGTGGAGAAACGTTTGGGGTACCTGAAGGAGAAGCTGCAGGTGGGGGGGCTGGTGCTGGGCCCCGTGTACCCCCAAAAATCCCCCCAGGCCGAAATCCCCCCCCTGAAGGAGCTGGACCCCGCCCTGGGCACCATGCAGGACTTCAGCGCCCTGGTGCATGCAGCCAAGGACAAAGGTGGGCTGGGGGCACCCCAAAACTGGGGGGGACCCCAAAACGATGGGGGGCAGAGTGGGGGGAGGGGGAGGCACTAGGAGGAACCCCAGAATTTTGGGGGAAATGTTGGCTATGGCGGGGGGGGGGGGGGGAGTGGAAAGCCTGAATTTAGGGGAGAGGCAGCACAGAATTGAGGGGGGGCAAGCCCCAAAATTTGAAGGGTACAAAATTGGGGGGAGGACACCCCCAAAACTGGGGGGAGGGAATGCGGTGGGGGGGACACCCCAAAATTGGGAGGGGGGGGGGATGCAGTAGGGGGCCTCAGTTTGGGGATTCCCAGGGTTGGGTGTTTGGAGAGGCAGGAGGAACCCCCAAAAGGGGGGATCCCCCATAATGGTGGGGGGTTTATTGTGTGTGGGGAAGGGTCTGTGATGCTCGGGGGGTTTTGGGGTGCCCTGACCCCCCCATTTTCCCCCCCAGGGATGAAGGTGATCCTGGACTTGACCCCAAACCCCGCCGGGAATCCGGTCTGGGGGGACGCAGCCAATGACTCCGGGGTGCACCAGCAGGTCCAGGTGGGTCTGGGGGGGCTGTGGGGTGAGGGGGGGGGGGGGGCTGGGGGAGTGGGGGACCCCCCCTGACCCCCCCCCTGCACCCCCCCAGGCTGCCCTGAGCCATTGGCTGAAGGAGGACATCGCTGGGATCTTCATGGATGGCATCAACGAGCTCCCGGTGAGGGGGGGACACAGGACTGGGGGGATTTGGGATGGAATTGGGGGGTCTGGGGCAGGACTGGGGGGATTTGGGATGGAATTGGGGGGTCAGGGGCAGGACTGGGGGGATTTGGGATGGAATTGGGGGGTCTGGGGCAGGACTGGGGGGATTTGGGATGGAATTGGGGGGTCAGGGGCAGGACTGGGGGGATTTGGGATGGAATTGGGGGGTCAGGGGCAGGACTGGGGGGATTTGGGATGGAATTGGGGGGTCTGGGGCAGGACTGGGGGGATTTGGGATGGAATTGGGGGGTCTGGGGCAGGACTGGGGGGATTTGGGATGGAACTGGGGGGTCAGGGGCAGGACTGGGGGGATTTGGGATGGAATTGGGGGGTCAGGGGCAGGACTGGGGGGATTTGGGATGGAATTGGGGGGTCAGGGGCAGGACTGGGGGGATTTGGGATGGAATTGGGGGGTCAGGGGCCAGGACTGGGGGGATTTGGGGCAGGGTTGGGGGGATTTGGCATGGAATTGGGGGGTCTGGGGCAGGGTTGGGGGGATTTGGGATGGAATTGGGGGGGTCAGGGGCAGGACTGGGGGGATTTTGGATGGAATTGGGGGGTCTGGGGCAGGACTGGGGGGATTTGGGGCAGGGTTGGGGGGATTTGGGATGGAATTGGGGGGTCTCTTGGGACTCTGGGTGACCCCCCCGTGTCCCCCCAGGTCTCGGTGGTGGCCCAGTGGAGGAACTTGACGGAGCAGCAGCCGAGCCCCAGCGGCGTGGCCAGGTGTGACCCCCCCCGCCCCCCAAAATGTCCCCTGTGTCACCCCAATGTCCCCCCAAACTCACTGACCCCCCAGATGTGTACTTTGTATCCCCCCCCAAACTCACTGACCCCCCAGAATCTTTTTCTGCCCTCATCCCCTGCCTCATGGATCCCCCACTTTGGGGTACTTTCCTCTATTTTGGGGTGCTGGGGGTGCTCCCCTGACCTTTTTCCCCACGTTTTTGGGGTGCTCCCCTGATGTTTCCCCCCCATTTTTAAGGAGCTCTTTTGACTTTTTCCTCCTATTTTTGGGGTGCTCACCTTGACCTTTTTCCTCCTCATTTTCTGGTGGCTCCTCTGATCTTTCCCTGCTCATTTTTTGGCTGCTCCTTTGACTTTTCCTCCCCGTTCTCGTGTCTCTCCCCTGACTCATCCCCCCCGTTTTTGGGGTGTCCCCGTCTGTTTTTAGGGTGCTGGTGGGGGGCACGCGCCTGCAGGACCCCTGGAAGGTGCCCCGGGGGCTGGGGGGGCTGCAGCTGCTCCTGGGGCCCTTCCTGCAGCCCCTGGAGCCCAAAGGCGACTCCGAGCCCCCTGAGGCAGCCATGAGGAACCTCCTCAACTTCCTCAGCTCCAACTCCTCCATGGGGCTGGGCTGGAGTGTGAGTGCTGCACCCCAAAACCTCCCTGGGACCCCCCCAAAGCCCTTCAGGAGCCCCAAAACCTCCCTGGGACCCCCGAAATCCCTTCAGGAGCCATAAAACCTCTCCAGGACCCTCCAAAATCCCTTCAGGAGCCCCAAAACCTCCCTGGGACCCCCCAAAATCCCTTCAGGAGCCCCAAAATCTCCCTGGGACCCCTGAAATCCCTTCAGGAGCCCCAAAACCTCTCCAGGATCCCCCAAAATCCCTTCAGGAGACACAAAATGTTTCCAGGACCCCCCAAAATCCCTTCAGGAGCCCCAAAATCTCCTTGGGACCCTCCAAAACCCCTTCAGGAGCCCCAAGTTCTTTTCTTCCCCCCCAGGAATCCCCCCAAATCCCTTCAGGAGCCCCAAATCCCCCCAATCCTGAGCCCCTGGAACCCCCAAATTCCCCCTGTGGGACCCTCCTGCACCCCCAAACCTCCCTGGGACCCCAATCCTGAAACTCTGAGACCCTCAGCTGCCCCCACCCCCCTAAGAGCCCCCAAACCCTCCCCCCACTGAGCCCCCAGACATTCCTGGGGGCTCAAAACCCCCCCTGGGACCCCCAAATTCCCCCCCACCACTCCCACCCCCAACGCCGCCTTCCTGCTCCTGCTGCCCCCTCCCATGTTTTGGGGTCCCCACGCAGATTTTGGGGTCCGGGGGGGTCTGACGGGTGCCTGTCCCACAGGTGGGGTCCCCCTGGGAGTCCTGGGTGAGCTCCAGCCTGAGGCTGCAGCAGCTGCTGCTGGTCTGGGGGCTCCCCGGGACCCCCGTGCTGAGCTACGGCGACGAGCTGGGGCTGCAGCGGCCCCCCAAAAACCATCAGGTACCCGGGGTGGGGCGGCTGGGGGAGATTTCGGGGGGTTCAGGGAGGGTTTGTGGGATTTTTGGGGTGCTGCGGATGGGCTTTAGGGGAGTTTTGGGGGCATGGGACTCACTGGGAGGGAAGTGAGGGGGGTTTCAGGGAGGGTTTGGGTGAGTTTTGGGGGGCTGCGGGGAAGCTCTGAGTGCCGTAGGGGTGCTCTGGCAGTTTTTGGGGAGGGATTTGGGGTTTTTAGGGGTGCGGCGGGGGGTTGGGGTGACCCCCTGACCCCAATTTTGCTGTTTTTTGCCCCAGTTGCTGCCGATGCCGTGGGAATCCATCGAGGCACCGAAACCAGCCGGGAACGGCTCCGAGGTGGGCGGGGCTTGGGCTGTGACTGACATGGCTTGTGGGTGGTGCTTCGTTTGGGGCGGGGCTTGTTCTTAAGGGGCGGGGCTTGGCCTCGCTCCTCCCCTGGGGGGCGGGTCCTTAATATCCATTTATGGTTGGGGGCGTGGTTTCGCTGGACACGCCCATGTGCGTGTGGCGCGTTAAGGTGGGCCCCACAAGGTGGCAGCACCACGTGTTCTTAAAAGGGCAATGCTCACTTAAAAGGGAAATGTTTGCTTAAAAAGGCAATGCCGCCTTAAAAGGGCAATGCCACCCGCTGCCTTCTTAAAGGGCCAGCGCCTCATTCCCTCCCCTGAGGCTGCATTTGGGGGTAGCCCAGCCCCCCCAGTGACCCCAGCCTCCTCCTCAATTGCAGCCCCCCGAGCTGGAGCTGTGCACAGCCCTGGCCTCGCTGCGGGCCCACGAGCGCTCGCTGCTGCTGGGGGAGGCGTGGGCCGTGCCCGCCGGCTCCGCCGTGGCCGTGCTGCGGCGCTGGGACCAGAGCGAGCGCTTCCTGCTGGTGCTCAACCCCGAGAGCGCCCCCCTCAAACCCTTCTCGGTCAGGAGCGACCCCCAGGAACCCCCCCTGCCCCCCTCGGCCACCCTGCACTACAGCACGGCCCCGAGGGCGCCCGGGGAGCAGCAGCTGCCGCTGGAGGAGCTCGGGCTGGGAGCCTACGAGGGGCTCCTGCTCAGCTTCCCCTACAGCCCCGAGTGACCCCCGGCACCCCCAAGCTGCCCCTGGCCCCCCAAACCCATACTGATCCCCCTCCCCCACCAGCCTTGCACCCTGCCGTTCTGGGTGGGGCTCTCACTCAATTCTCTTCACTCATTTTTGGGTTCTCATCCTGCTCCTCTCACCCCAAAGTCCTTTTTTTGGGGGGGGTGGGGGGTTTCTTCTGTCCTTGATTCCAGTTTGGGGTTTTTCTTTGTTTTCTGGCGGTGTTGGGGTCCCCCCACAAACACTGAATAAATGAATTGCATTTGTGTCGTTGCCTTTGTCTCTGGTTTTGGGGGGTCTGAGTGTCCCCCCCAGAATTTGGGAGCGTCACAGACCCCTGGGAGTGCCCCAAAATAGGGGGGAAGGCCTCTGAGGGGAATACTGGGGGGCAGTGGATCCCAAATGACACCCCAAAATGAGGGGGGTTAAATTTGGGGGCTCAAGGACGGTCCTGGGCCCCCAAAAATGGGAAAATCCAGCCCGAAATGGGGGTTGGGATCCCCAGCGGGGCCTCAGGGGTGCCCCTGAGAAATGGGGACCCCCAAAATAAAGGGGTGGGGCCACCCTGGGGGGGGTCCCGGAAGGGTTTGGGGAGGGGTCTCGGGGCTGATTTGGACGTCCGGGATTGGGGGGGGGGGAGGGTGGGATTTTTTGTCCCTGCCCCTTTAAGAGAGCCCCGCCTTGTGAAGCCCCGCCCACTACTGGGTAGGCCACGCCCCATTGCCCTGGTAACCGCCCCTTGGCAGCAATTAAATCAATTAAACGCAGCATTTTTTAAAATTTATTCATTTCTATTTAATTTGCGGCTGCCTCAGAACCGCATGGCCGCCTCCAGCGTCTCCGACAGCTTCGTGGCGATTTTCCCTGTGGGATGGGGGCGATCAGGAGTGCGAAGGGAGGGGGCAGGGAGGTTTGGGGGGGTCATGAAAAGGGGGTGTCTTCACTCACCTGCTCTTTTTTGCAGCTTTTTCCTCCTTTTCCCAGCTGCCCGCAGCCCCTGGCCCTGGAATAGAGGGGGGAGCGCAGCCACCTCCTCCAGACTGGGGGCGCGGGGCAGCGACTCCCCCCCAGTGCCCCCCGACTTCGCCCGGGGCTTCAGCTCCACCGTCATCGTGCCGAGCTGGGGGGGTCGAATATTAACCCACTGCCCCCCCAAAAAAAAAAAACCCCCCCAGCCTCAGCAAATCCCTTCCCACCTCCAGGTCGCCGCTGTCGTCCTCCATGGCTTCTCCTTCCCCTTCCTCCTCCGGGGACAGCCCGAGCCCCGTCACCGTCACTGGGACAGCTGTGGGGGGGCCAGGTGAGTTTTGGGGGGTCCCCGAGGGGGGAAGGGGGCGGGGATCAGGTGCTGCTCACCTGCCAGGGCCTCGGCATCGCCCCGTTCCAGAGCCTCCAGGTCCAGCGCCGGCCCCAGCGCTGGCAGGATTTGGGCTTCGAGCTGCACCCCCTGTGATTTGGGGGGGTGGGTGTAGTACGAGATCTTCCCACTGTGGAAAAAGTGGGGGGGGGGGGGTCAGGGTGTGGGGAGACCCCTCCTGTCCCCAAAAACAGGGCTCAGGGTGTGGGGGGACCCTGCAGCCCTTCCCCGGTGGGGTAACGGGGTTGAACGATTCCTCCAGTCCCCAAAAAGGGAATCACAGGGAATGAAAAAAAAACAGCTCTGACGCCTGAAAAGGGGGAGTCCAGGAGTGTGGGAGACCCCACAGCCCCCCAAAAAGGGCTCCTAGACTTTGAAAAGACCCCTTTGTTCACAACAACGGGCCCAGAAAGTGTGGAAAGACCCCTCCTGTGCCCAAAATGGGGTCAGGGTGTAGGGAGACCTGGTAGCCCCCCCAAAAATGGGGTTAGGTGGTGTAGGAAGACCCCTCCTGTGCCCAAAATGGGGTCAGGGTGTAGGGGGACCCTCCCCAGCCACCCAAAAACGGGGTGAGGATGTGGGAAGACCCCTCCTCCCACAGAAAAAGGGGATGAGGGTGAAGAAACCCCTCCCAGCCCCCCAGCCATGGAGTCAGAGTGTGGGGACAGCCCCCCAGAACGTCCCCGTCCCGCACGCACCCGGTCCAGTCGCGCAGCAGGGCCACGGCGGCGGCGTGGGCGTCCGGGAGCCCCCCCGGGCGGAGCCGGCCCTGCCGCCGGGCCAGGTGGGCCAGGAACTGCAGGGGGTCACTGCAGGGGGGGACCCCGTAGACCTCGCTCAGCTGTGGGGGGACCCAGAGGGGTTTGGGGGGGATGGGCACACGGGGGACCGCCACCCTGCCCCCCTCTCTGTGGCCAAACTGGGCTGACAATGGCCCGAGTGGGGGAAGGGCCCCCTGAAATAACCTCCCCCCCCCCCCTCCCCCAGTGTTGAGCCCCCCTTTAATCCCGATTTTGGGGGGTCACTGAATCCCCCAAAGGGCTGAGCTGGAAAAATGGGGTCCCCCCAAATTGGGAACGTTGCCATTGGAATGGGATTGAACCCCCCCCCCAATCCACGCACCCTCAGCCCCCCAGGGGGGTCCCCACGCACCTGCTGGGGGGGGCAGCGGCGCAGGATGGCGCAGGCGGGGGTCAGGGGGTCCCGCAGGCGCTGGGGGGCCAGGGCCCCCCTCAGGGGAGCGGTGGCCGAGGGGTCCCCGGAGTCCAGCACCACGCCCGGACAGTCCAGGAGCCGGATGTGCCGGTCCAGCTGCACGGCCTGCAGGCACCTGGGGGCGGGGTCTGAGTGCCACGCCCACCACACCTGGGCGGGGTCAGTGCCACACCCAACACACCTGGGCAGGGTCTTTGTCACACCCACCACACCTGGGCGGGGTTGGTGCCACACCCACCACACCTGGGCGGGGTTGGTGCCACACCCACCACAGCTGGGCAGGGTTGGTGCCACACCCACCACACCTGGGCGGGGTCTGTGCCACACCCACCACACCTGGGCGGGGTCTGTGGCACACCCACCACAGCTGGGCGGGGTCTGTGCCACACCCACCACAGCTGGGCGGGGTCGGTGCCACACCCACCACACCTGGGCAGGGTTGGTGCCACACCCACCACACCTGCATGGGGTCGGTGCCACACCCACCACAGCTGGGCGGGGTCTGTGCCACGCCCATACACTTGGGTGGGGTCAGTGCCACACCCACCACACCTGGGTGGGGTCGGTGCCACACCCACCACACCTGCATGGGGTCGGTGCCACACCCACCACAGCTGGGCGGGGTCTGTGCCACGCCCATACACTTGGGTGGGGTCATCCCCGGCTCCACCCACAGCCCCCCCACCCCGTGCAGGTGACCCCACGTCCCCCCCAGGTGCGCTCACCTGGTGACCCCGGGCGTGGCCCCCACCCTGCATGCGCGGCTGCGCCTGAGGCTGTTGATGAGGCTGCTCTTGCCCACGTTGGGGTACCCTGGGCAAGGGGTCAAGGTTGGGGGGGACCCCAAAACCCAGCATGCATTCAACCCCAGCCCCCCACCCCCCCCCCCCCACTTCCCCCAGCCCCCCAACTGCCCCCCAAAGCCCCCACACCCCACTCACTTGCCGCGCCTCCTATTTCACAGCTCCCACTCAACCCCAGCCCCCCAAAATCCCCCCTCACACCCCAGCCCCCCATGTCCCCCACAGCCCCCATTCCAGAGCCCCACACTCAACCCCCAGCCCCCCAAACTCCCCCAGCCCCACTCACTCATCGGAGCCCCCCCGTGCCCCCCAGCCCCTCACCCACGACCCCCACGGTGATGGAGCTCCTGCCCTCCCCGCAGCGGCCGTAGTTGCTCAGGATGTTCAGGAGGCTCTCAGCCCCCACGCAGGCCCCCATGGCCAGCACCTCCTCGGAGGCTGTGGCCACCGGCACCCGGTTCTGCTTCTGTGGAGGCACGGGGGGAGGTGGGGGGGGTCAGGGGCACCCCCTCACCTGAGCCCCTCCCTCCCCCAGGCCCCCCAGCACCCACCAGATTTCGGCTCTGCTGCTGCGTGCACGCCTTGAAGGCCACGGTGGGGAACTCGGCCCGCAGGTGCTTCAGCCACGCGGCCACCACGTCCCGCGGCACCAGGTCTGGGGTGGGGACACACGCAGGGGTGTCCCCAGGGCCGCGGGGACAGGAGAACCCCCAAACCCAGGCCGGGACCCCTCCCCCGGCTGCAGCCCTCCCTCACCGATCTTGTTGAGGACGAGCACGAGGTGCTGCTGGGGCCGCAGGGCGCCCTCGAGCCGGGCGCTGCGACAGCCCTGGGGGTCGCGGGCGTCCAGCACCTCCAGCACCACGTCAGACGCCGTCAGCACCTGCCAGAATCGGGGTTCAGCCGGGGGAAAGCCCCCCCAAAAATCCCCCCCCGCCCCCGCGGCACTGACCTTGCGCAGCTCCCGCCCGAATTGGCGCAGCGACGCCTCGTCCTGGGGGGGCTGGGGGGGCTCCTCCTCCTCCTCCTCCTGGGGGCACCTGTGTTACAGCCGTGGGGGGCACCCCCGGGGAGCCCCCCGACTTCTGGGGGGAATTCCCCCTGCCCTCTGGGGAGCCCCCTGTCCTGGAGAGGAGCCCCCCACTTCCCTTCCAGGGGGAGCTCTTCTCTCTCAGGGGAACCCCCTCCCTTGGGGAGCCCCCCCACTCTATAGGGGCCCCCCCCGGGTGTCCCCAGCCCCACCTGGCTCTGGAAGCGCTGCTGTCGCTGCAGAGCGTCCGCCAGGCTCACGGCCAGGTGAGAGCGCTGCTGCACCTCCAGTGCCTGTGGGACACCGAGGGGTCACGCCCCAAACCCCCCGGGGTCACACCCCAAACCCCCCGGGGTCACACCCCAAACCCCCCGGGGTCACACCCCCAAAACCCCCCCCGGGGTCACACCCCAAAACCCCCCCCCGGGGTCACACCCCAAAACCCCCGGCTCACACCCCAAAACCCCCCGGGGTCACACCCCAAATCCCCCGGGGTCACACCCCAAAACCCCCCGGGGTCACACCCCAAATCCCCCGGGGTCACACCCCAAAACCCCCGGCTCACACCCCAAAACCCCCCGGGGTCACACCCCAAATCCCCCCGGGGTCACACCCCAAAACCCCCGGGTCACACCCCAAAAGCCCCTGGGTCACACCCCAAAACCCCGGGGTCACACCCCAAATCCCCCCCGGGGTCACACCCCAAAACCCCCCGGGGTCACACCCCAAATCCCCCCCGGGGTCACACCCCAAAACCCCCCCGGGGTCACACCCCAAAACCCCCCCTGGGTCACACCCAAAACCCCCGGGTCACACCCCAAAACCCCCCGGGGTCACACCCCAAACCCCCCCCCGGGGTCACACCCCAAACCCCCCGGGGTCAGACTGGGGGGAGGGACCCCAAACCGGCCCCCCCGAGTTTGTACTCGAGGGGTGACCCCAAAATGCCCCGCCGGGGTCTCAAGATGGGAGGAACGCTCCAAAATCCTCCTGCGCTCAGATCTGCCAGGAACACCCCAGAACACGGCGGGGGAAGCCCAGAATCCGCCCCGGGGTCACATCTGGAGGACAACCCCAACCTTCCCGCGGGGGGTCACCCCCAAAATGCCCCCCGGGATTCCTCACCGCTCTCCGCCCGCTCTTGCTCCGCTGCTGCTGCGCCAAGGCGGCGAAGCGGCCGAGCCGCGGCACCCCCGGGTCCTTCCTGACCCCGACACGAGCGCGCCGGGCCTGGGGACACCCCGGGGTGGCGGGGGGGGGGGGTCACAAAGGCCGCACCCCCAAACCCGCCCGGTTCCCTCCCCCGGGCCGGGCCGGGGCTCACCTGGCCGCGCTTCTTGCGGGCCGCCTCCACCTGTCGTCCTGCAGGGAGGCGCGGGGTGAGTGCGGGAGGGTCCCCGGAGCCCCCCGAGCCCTCCCGGTGCCGCCCTGAACTCACGGGACCGGGTCATGGCTGCGGCTCCCACGCTGCCGGGGATCCCTGGCGCGGCGAAGTGACGTCACTTCCGGCGCGGCGAAAAAAGGCGCCGCGCCGCGGCGGCAGCGTCCCTCCGCCGGCGCGCCCAAGATGGCGCTCGCCAGCCACACTCAAGATGGCGCCCCCGCGCTAACACCACACCCAAGATGGCGCTCGCCCGCCACACTCAAGATGGCGCCCACCAGCGCTAACACCACACCCAAGATGGCGCTCGCCCGCCACACTCAAGATGGCGCCCACCAGCGCTAACACCACACCCAAGATGGCGCTCGCCCGCCACACTCAAGATGGCGCCCCCGCGCTAACACCACACCCAAGATGGCGGCCGCCATCGGGCGTCATCCACACCCCCCCCCAGGCCACGCCCATGATGGCATCCCCCGACCGTCCCCTCAGTGCGGCCAAGGAGCCGCACTCGACATGGCGGCGACGGCGACACGGCCACGCTCAAGCTGGCGGACAGCAGCAGCCGCCGCTTTCAGGGCCGCACCCAACATGGCGGCCCCGCGCGACCATCAGCCCGCCACACCCAAGATGGCGGCCAAGCCCACCCCTCCCCCCCCCCCAAGAACGACCGGGACTGCCCTTACCAAGAGTGCATTTTTTTATTCCTTTTTTTTTTTTTAAACTTTTCCTCTCAGTTTTGGGGCGGGGGGGGGAGGGGCCGAACTTCTTATTTATAATTTCAGGGGCTCCCCCCTTTCACCAATCCCCGCCCGCCCCCCCCCCCCCAGCCCCCAAACACGGGGGAAAGGGGGTGAGGGGGGGAAGGAGGGAACCCCAACCCTCCAACAGAGCAAAACCCCCCCCCCCAAACCGGGACCGGAGAGAGAAAAAAAAAAATAAAACCCCCAAAAAAAAACAAACCAAAAAAAAAACCAAACCAAAAAAAAAAACCAAAACAAACCAAAAAAAGCCAATGGAACCAAAAAATATATATATATTTATAGAGCCCCAGCGGGCGGGCCGCTCGGCCCCCCTAGGCCAGCCCGAAGCCCTCGGAGCACTCCTGGATGGCCAGCAGCAGCATGTGCCGCAGCTTCTCGTAGCTCTCGTAGGCCGGCAGGTCCAGCTGGTTGAAGCTGGGGACACACCCGTGTCACTGTCACCCCCCCGAGGGACACTGTCCCCAGTGCCACCCCGCCCGTGTCCCGCCGTCCCCATGCTCCTGACCCAGCTCTGTCCCCCTGCTCCGAGCTGGTGTCGCCGTGCCAGCGTCCTCGCCCGACCCCAGAGCCGCCTCACCTGCGTGTCCCCACGTCCTCCTGGTGTCCCCTGCCACCCTTCCATGTCCCCCCACGTCCCCTCCTGCGTCCCCCGTTCCAGGTGTGTGCTGGGATTACGTGTTCAGTGTCCCCCCGTGTCCCCCCTGTCTCCTGGCCAGGTGTGTGCCACGTCTGGTGGGCGCTGTCCCCCCGTGTCCCCGGGCCAGCCGTGTGCTGGGGGGACAGCACAGTGCTCAGTGTCACCTCACGGCCCTGTCCCTCACCAGCATGTGATGGGGGGACACAGTCAGTGTCCCCTCCCCGTGTCTGTGTGTCCCTCACCAGGTGTGAGCCCAGGGCTGTGCTCGGTGTCCCCATGTCCCTACAATGTCCCCTCCGTGTCCCTCACCAGGTGTGAGCCCAGGGCCGTGCTCGGTGTCCCCATGTCCCCACAATGTCCCCCCCGTGTCCCCCGTGTCCCTCACCAGGTGTGAGCCCAGGACCATGCTCGGTGTCCCTGTGTCCCCCCCGTGTCCCCCCGTGTCCCTCACCAGGTGTGGACCAAGGGCCGTGCTCAGTGTCCCCATGTCCCCCCAGTGTCCCCCCCATGTCCCTGTGTCCCTCACCAGGTGTGAGCCCAGGGCACTGCTCGGTGTCCCCATGTCCCCCCGTGTCCCCCCCGTGTCCCGTGTCCCTCACCAGGTGTGAACCCAGGGCCATGCTCGGTGTCCCCATGTCCTCCCATGTCCCTGTGTCTCCCTCGTGTCCCCATGTTCTCCCCATGTCCCCATACCAGGTGTGAGCCCAGGGCCGTGCTCAGTGTCCCCATGTCCTCCCATGTCCCCCCATGTCCCCCGTGTCCTTCCCATGTCCCCGTGTCCCTCACCAGGTGTGGACTAAGGGCAGTGCTCGATGTCCCCATGTCCCCGTGTCCCCATGTCCCCCCTGTGTCCCTCACCAGGTGTGGACCATGGGCCGTGCTCAGTGTCCCCATGTCCCCTCAATGTCCCCCCCATGTCCCCGTGTCCCTCACCAGGTGTGAGCCCAGGGCCGTGCTCAGTGTCCCCATGTCCCCACAATGTCCCCCCCGTGTCCCCGTGTCCCTCACCAGGTGTGGGCTAAGGGCCGTGCTCGGTGTCCCTGTGTCCCTTTGTCCCCCCCCGTGTCCCTCACCAGGTGTGAGCTCAGGGCCATGCTCGGTGTCCCCATGTCCCCCCTGTGTCCCCCTCGTGTCCCCCGTGTCCCTCACCAGGTGTGGGCTAAGGGCCGTGCTCGGTGTCCCTGTGTCCCCCCGTGTCCCTCACCAGGTGTGAGCCCAGGGCCATGCTCGGTGTCCCCGTGTCCCCCCTGTGTCCCCCCGTGTCCCTCACCAGGTGTGGGCCGAGGGCAGCCGGTCGGTGGAGCGGTCGTCGCGGTGGATCTGGAATTTCTGGATGCCGTTCATGCCCTCGAGGGCGGCGAATCCCTGCAGGGGCACCTTGGACGTGCCCGTCACGAACTGCAGGAACTTGGCGCGGTCGGCCTGGTCGAAGGAGCGCAGGGCGCGCCAGAACCACTGGATCTGGGCACGGGGACAGGGACGGTCGGCCACCGGGACCCCCTGGAATCCCCCCAGAACCCCATGGATCCCCCCAGAACACCCTGGAACCCCACAGAAACCCCCTGGAACCCCTGAAATCGCCCCAGAACCCCCAGAAATCCCCCCTGAAATGCCCCCAGGACCTCCCCAGGTGCCAGGCCCACCTGGATGGAGTCACCTTGGTACCCAAATACCCCCAGAACCCCCTGAAACTCCCCAAAATGCCCCCAGGTGCCAGCCTCACCTGGATGGACTCACCCTGGTGTGCCCAGAATCCCCCAGAACCCCCTAAAATCACCCCAGAACCCCCAGAAATCCCCCCAGAAACGCCCCCAGGACCCTCCCAGCTGCCAGGCCCACCGGGATGGACTCACCCTGGTGCCCAGAATCCCCCCAGAACCCCCAGAATCCCCCCAGAAACGCCCCCAGGACCCCCCCAGGTGCCAGCCCCACCTGTATGGAGTTGCCCTGGTACTTGTGGTACTCAGTGTTGGCCTTGAGGTCGTCGATGTCGATGGTGGGCAGCCCCGAGATGAGCAGCTCCAGCTCCTGCTCCGTGAAGATGGAGATGAGGCGCTTGGGGATGATCTCGTAGAACCCTTCCAGGAACGCCGCCAGCTGCTTCCGGATGGCGCCTGCGGGATTTTGGGGGGGTCAGGGGGGTCCCGGGAGCCCCCCCCGGAGCCGCCCCCCGGCCCCGATGCTCACCGGTCATGCGCATCTGGCACACGAGGTGCACGTACTCCTTCTTGTTCTCCTCCGTCACCAGCACGTTGGCCCCGTTGGGCTTCAGGTCCCGCACCTCACACACCCCAAATTCCTGCACCTGGGGGGGCACGGGGGGGTCAGCAGGGCGTGGGGACATCCCTGAGCCTCAAACACCCCAAATTTCCATACCTGGGGAAACTCAAACTCCCTGAATTTGTGCACCTGAGGGGGGGGGTGGGGACACGGGGGGGTCACCAGGATGTGGGCACATGGGAGGGGGGACATCCCTGAGCCTCAAACACCCCAAATTCCTGCACCTGGGGGGGCACGGGGGGGTCAGCAGGGTGTGGGGACATCCCTGAGCCTCAAACACCCCAAATTCCTGCACCTGGGGGGGCACGGGGGGGTCAGCAGGGTGTGGGGACACAGAGGGGACATCCCTGAACCTCGCCCTCCCCTGCGGTCCTGGAGATGTCTGGGTGCTCTCGGGGGGTCCCAGGGAAGTCCTGCTGCTGGTTTTGGGGGGTCCCAGTGCCCTCAGGAGTTCCTGGGGGGATGGGTGGGGTGCTGGTGCTGATTTTAGGGGTCCTGGTGCTCTCAGGGGGTCCTGGTGCTGGTTGTGGGGGTCCCAGAGGGGTCCTGGTGCTGGTTTTGGGGTCCCTGTACTGGTTTTGGGGTCCTCAGGGGGGTCCTGGTGCTGGTTTTGGGGTCCCTGTACTGGTTTTGGGGTCCTCAGGGGGGTCCTGGTGCTGGTTTTGGGGTCCTGGTACTGGTTTTGGGGGTCCTGTGGGGATCCCAGTGCTGGTTTTGGGGTCCCTGTACTGGTTTTGGGGTCCTCAGGGGGGTCCTGGCGCTGGTTTTGGGGTCCTGGTACTGGTTTTGGGGGTCCTGTGGGGATCCCAGTGCTGGTTTTGGGGTCCCTGTACTGGTTTTGGGGGTCCCAGGGGGGTCCTGGTGCTGGTTTTGGGGGTCTTGGGAGGGTCCCAGTGCTGGTTTTGGGGTCCCAGTGCTGGTTTTGGGGGTGCCGGGGGTCCCCACCTCGGTGCTGAAGGTGAGGTCGTAGCCCAGCGTGGAGACGTCGTTCTCCAGCAGGTACACGAGGCCCTGGTAGAAGTGATAGTCCTCGCTCTCCATGTCCGTGTACCTGGGGGGGCCAAAAACGGGGGGCAGCACCCCAAAAATGGGGTCAGAAACCACAGGGAGTCCCAAAGTGGGGTCAGACCCTGACGAGAGCCCCAAAAATGGGGTCATACCCTGCTGGAGAGCCCAAAAAACAGGGCCGGACCCTGCCAGGAGTCCAAAATCCCGTAACTGCAGTCTCACACTCCTCTGAGGGGGTCCAGCACCCCATAAATGTCGTCCCACAACCCTCTAAGGGTGTCGAGCACCCCCACAAATGACTCCAAAGGACTTCTGAAGGGTGCCCAGTACCCTAGAAATAACTCCAGCACCCCACAAACGCAGTCCCACACCCCATAAATGCAATCCTACCCCACTCTGAGGGGCTCCAGCACCCCACAAACAGCTCCCACACCCCACAAACAGCTCCCACACCCCATAAACACAGTCCCACACCCCACAAACAGCTCCCACACCCCATAAACACACTCTAAACCCCACAAACACAGTCCCACACCCCACAAACAGCTCCCACACCCCATAAATGAAATCCTATCCCTCTTTGAGGGGCTCCAGCACCCCATAAACAGCTCCCACACCCCACAAACAGCTCCCACACCCCACAAACACACTCCCAGCCCCCACAAATACACTCCAAACCCCACAAACGCAGTCCCAGCCCCCTCTGAGGGGCTCCAGCACCCCATAAACAGCTCCCACACCCCACAAACAGCTCCCACACCCCATAAACAGCTCCCACACCCCACAAATGAAATCCTACCCCTCTTTGTGGGGCTCCCCCACCCCATAAACAGCTCCCACACCCCACAAACAGCTCCCACACCCCATAAATGAAATCCTACCCCACTCTGAGGGGCTCCAGCACCCCACAAACAGCTCCCGCATCCCAAAAACAGCTCCCACACCCCACAAATGAAATCCTACCCCTCTTTGTGGGGCTCCACCACCCCATAAACAGCTCCCACACCCCATAAACATAGTCCCACACCCCACAAACACAGTCCCAGCCCCCTCTGAGGGGCTCCAGCACCCCACAAACAGCTCCCACACCCCACAAACAGCTCCCACACCCCACAAACACCCCTCCCCGAGTCTCCCACCCCCCCTGGGCCGCCGTGGCTCGCCCCTTACCGCACGGACTTGCCCAGGATGTGTTTGTAGAAGGAGCGGGTGAAGTAGCACTCCAGCAGCCGGTTGTCGTAGACGGCCTTGGCCACGATCCTGCCCACGAACTTGAAGTAGCTCAGGTGGTTGGGGTTGCAGTGGGACGAGGGGTTGATGGTGTAGGTGACGCGGTCGCCGGGCGAGGTGCGGAACAGGGCGTACATGGGGTTGAACATCTCGCGGGAGATGATCATGTACCACTCCCGCAGCAGCCCCCCGGCGTCCTGGCCCTCCTCGCCCTCGAACACGATGTACCTGCGGGGCCATGGGGGTTAGGGGGGGTGGGAGAGGGGGTCTGGGGAGGGTGGATGTGGTTTTGGGGGGAATTGGAGGTGGTTTTGGGGGGAATTGGGGCATTTGGAGGAGTTTTTGGGGAGACTTTGGGGGGAACTGGGGGGTTTGGAGGTGGTTTTGGGGGGAATTGGGGGGAACTGGGGGGTTTGGAGATGGTTTTGGGGGGAATTGGGGGAGAACTGGGGGGTTTGGAGATGGTTTTGGGGGGAATTGGGGAGGAACAGGGTCGTTCTGGGGGGAATTGGGGAGGAACTGGGGGATTTGGAGATGGCTTTGGGGGGAATTGGGGCATTTGGAGGTGTTTTTGGGGAGACTTGGTGGGGAACTGGGGGGTTTGGAGGTGGTTTTGGGGGGAACTGGGGGTTTTGGAGATGGTTTTGGGAGGAAATGGGGGGAACAGGGTGGTTTGGAGGTGGTTTTGGGAGGAATTGGGGAGGAAGAGGGTGGTTTGGAGGTGGCTTTGGGGGGAATTGGGGGGTTTGGAGGCATGGGAGGAGGGTGGAGGGCGTTTTGGGTGGGTCAGGGGGTGTTTGTGAGGGGGTTCTGTGGGCGTTTCGAGGGCGTTTGCAGGGCTGGAGAGGTGCTCTGGGTGTCCTGGGGGTGTTTCAGGTATCCCAAGGAGTGTTTTGGGTACCCCAAGTGAATTTTGAGTGTCCCAAGGGATATTCTGGGGTGCCCAGGGGGATATTCTGGGGTGTCCCCGGGGTTCTCACAGGCGGTTCTTCATCTCCTCGGGGGATTTGCGGTGCAGCTCCCGGTACGAGTCCTCGAAGACGTGGTCGCGCCGGACGTGCACGGCCATGTCCTCCTTGCGCAGCCCCTCGTCCAGGCGCTCCAGCTCCTGCCTGAAATACCTGGCCAGGGCAAAAAGGGGGTGTCAGGGGCTGTGGGACCCCCGGGACCCCCCCTCCTGGGACCCCCCAGGCCACGCACTTGCGCTTGACGTCGAAGTCCAGCACGCGGATGTAATCGACCAGCACGGCGAAGGGGCCGTCGGCCAGGTGCGTGGTGGACTGCCGCAGGATCTGGTTCAGCACCGTCCGGTGGGTCTCTGGGGGGAGGGAAAAGGGGTTTGGGGGTGTCCCCAAGCAGGGGAACCCCCCTCGTGGAATGCCCTGCGGTTGCGGTCCCGGAACGCGCCGTTGGCGGCCCCGTTCTTGGCTCGCACCGACCTCAAAGTTATGAGGGGGTCAAAAATCCCCCAAATTCACCCTCCCCGAATCCCCCCTTGCCAAAGACTTGAGGAGCCCAAAAATCCCCCAAATTTTCCCTCCCCCAAAGCTTTGGGGCTCCCCCAAATTCCCTCTTTCCAAAGCCTTGGCGCTCCCCCAAATTCATCCTCCCGAAGCTCTGGGTTACCCCCAAGCAGCTTCCCAACGTCCCCAAAACCCCTCTCAAATCCCCCCAAACTCCCTCCCCACACTCCCAGTCCCCTTCCCCACACCCTAAGCTCCCCCAAAGCCCCCAGACACCCTCCAGGCTGCCTCCACCCCCCTCAAAACCCTTCCTAACCCCTTCCCCACTTTCCCAATCCCCAAACCCCCATCTGGTGCCCCCCCACAAAGCCCCTAAAGACCCTCCAAGCTGCCTTCAGCCCCCCAAAAACACCTCCTCACATCCCAATCCCATTCCCTACATCCTAAGTTTCCCCAAAACTTTCCCCAAAGCCCCTTAACACCCTCCAGGCTGCCTTCAGCCCCCTCAAAACCCTTCCCAAATTTCCCAACCCCTTCCCAACCCCCTAAGCTCCCCCAAAGCCCCTAAAGACCCTCCAAACGGCCTTCACCCCCCCCTAAAACCCTCCCCAAGCCCCTCCCCACACTCCCAAAGCCCTTCCCCACTTTCCCAATCGCCGGTGCCCCGGCTCACCGGCGAAGCGCAGGAATTTCTGCGTGTCCGGGGGCAGGCTGGCCGAGATGTGCATGGCCGAGGGCTCCCGCGAGAAGAAGGGGTCCAGGGCGGAGGGGGTGGCGGGGGTGAGGGGCGCGGGGGACAGCGGTGGTGGCTCGTCCTTGATGTGTGCCAGCTGGCTCTCCCGCGTGTCCCGCACCGGCGGGCGGCTCTCGCGCTCCGTGGCGTGCACCAGGAAAAACGCCTCGACGGCCGGCTGCAGCACTGCGGGACAGGGGTCAGCGGGCGGCGCGGGGACAGCACGGGGATGAGTGGGGACAGTGGGTGGTGTGGGGCAGGGGGACAGAGCGGGGACAGAGTGGGGACAGTGGGTGGTGTGGGGCAGGGGGACAGAGTGGGGACAGAGTGGGGACAGTGGGTGGTGTGGGGCAAGGGGACAGAGTGGGGACAGTGGGTGGTGTGGGGCAGGGGGACAGCACAGGGACAGAGTGGGGACAGAGTGGGGACAGTGGGTGGAGTGGGCAGGGGGACAGCACAAAGTCAGCAGGGGTCATGGGACAAGGGACAGTGTGGGGTCAGTGGGGCGGGGGACAGGGACAGCGTGGGGTCAGTGGGCACAGGGACAGTGTGGGGTCAGTGGGGCAGGGCACAGGGACAGTGTGGGGTCAGTGGGGCAGGGGACAGGGTGGGGTCAGTGGGGCGGGGCACAGGACAGTGTGGGGTCAGTGGGGCGGGGGACAGGGACAGCGTGGGGTCAGTGGGCACAGGGACAGTGTGGGGTCAGTGGGGCAGGGCACAGGGTGGGGTCAGTGGGGCGGGGCACAGGACAGTGTGGGGTCAGTGAGCACAGGGACAGTGTGGGGTCAGTGGGGCAGGGGACAGGGACAGTGTGGGGTCAGTGGGGCGGGGCACAGGACAGTGTGGGGTCAGTGGGGCGGGGCACAGGGTGGGGTCAGTGGGGCAGGGCACAGGGTGGGGCCAGCGGGAGGTGTGGGACGAGGGCAGCGCGGGGTGAGTGGGGTGGGAATGGAACAGGGGGACACCAAGGGATGGAGGTGGAGGGGAACACCCTGGGATGGGGAGGGGGACACACTGGAACAGGGGAAGGGAACATCCCAGAACTGGGGGGATCTCCAAGGACGGGGGGAACGCTATGGGGTGGATGCGGGAACACCCCTCGATGTGGGGAGAACAGCCCGGAACAGAGGTTCCAGCCCCCTCTCATGAGGATTTAGGGTCACCCGTGTGGTTTTGGGGCCCCTCTATAGACCCCAGCCCACCACCCCAGGATTTAGGGTCAGCTTTGCGGCTTTGGGGTCCCTCCCCGGGATTTGGGGTGACGCACCGAGCACGGCGTGCTGGTCGTGGGACTCCTCGAGCTCCTTGAGGCACTCTCCCAGCATGTCCCACAGCTCGTCCAGGCTCAGCTGCTCGCTCAGCAGGGGCAGCTCCGGGGGCCGCTCCTCCCGCTCCCGCTCCCGGTCCCGGTCCCCGCCCTGCGCGGCCTCGGGGCCTGGCGGGGGACATGGTCAGGACGTCCCCGCGTGACCAGTGTCACCTGGCCAACCAGCGCCACCCAACCCAAACAGTGCCACCCAACCAGTGCCACCCAGCCTGGCCAGTGTCACCCAGCCTGGCCAGTGTCACCCAACCTGGCCAGTGCCACCCAGCCTGGCCAGTGCCACCCAGCCTGGCCAGTGCCACCCAGCCTGGCCAGTGTCACCCAGCCTGGCCAGTGTCACCCAACCTGGCCAGTGCCACCCAACCTGGCCAGTGCCACCCAGCCTGGCCAGTGCCACCCAGCCTGGCCAGTGTCACCCAGCCTGGCCAGTGTCACCCAACCCAACCAGTGCCACCCAACCCAACCAGTGCCACCCAACCAGTGCCACCCCACCAGTGTCACCCAACCCCACCAGTGCCACCTGCTGCAGCGATACTGGGATGGCCCTGCACCAGCACCAGCCCAGGAGGGGGGATGAGCCCCTCGGTGGCACCGGGGGTGACTGGGTGACAGTGGGCCACTCTGGACGGTGACTGGGTGGCACTTGGGAGGTGACTGGGCTGCACTGGGTGGCACCGGGCCGTACTGGAGGGTGACTGGGGGGGTTCTCACCCACGTCCTGCGGGGCGGGCGAGGGCTGGTCCACGTCCATGGGCGACTCCTCGCGCCGGGGGACGGCGTCCGCGGGCCCGGCCTCCGACTGGGGGGGACGGCGGTGGCTTTAGGGGGCCAGGAGCCCCCCAGGGGATCCCCCCAGAGCCCCCCCGGGCCGGGGGGACCCCGAAACTGGGGGGGGAGAGGGGGCTGGGAGCCGCGGGGGGTTGGGGGGGGAAGCGGGAGGGGAATGGGGAGAGGGAGGAAGAGGAGGAGGAGGATAATGATGAAGACGGAAGAGGATGAAGGAGGAGGATGAGGATGATGAAGAGGAAGGTGAGGATGATGATGGGGACAAGCAGGACATGGAGGGAGAAAAGCTGTGGGGGAGTGGGGGCAGGAGAGGAGGGGAAGAGGATTAGAAGGGGATGGGAGAATGAGGATGAGGATAGTCAGGGATGGCAGGATGAAGGAGCACAGCAACAGGAGGAAGAGCAGGGCAGGAGGAGGATGATGAGGGGGTGAGGATGACGAGGAGGAGAGGGTTGGGGAGGCTGAGGATAACAAAGGAGGAGGTGAGGATGATGAGGAGGAGGAGGGCCGGGGAGGCCGAGGATGACAAGGAGGAGGCCGAGGAGGCCGGGACAGAGCGCACAGGAGCAGGAGGAAGAGCAGGGCAGGGTGGAGGAAGGCGGCCGTGCTAACCGTGTCTCCCTGCTGCCGCCTCCGGGCCCTCTGGCCCTCACGTACCATTTGTATGATGGCGTCGGCCTCGGCCTCCAGCTGCCGGACGGCGGCCTGGATGCTGCCGGCCGCCCCCAGCCCCGCGGCGCCTGCGGGCACAGCGCGGTCAGCGGTCAGCGCGGGGAGCGGTCAGCGGTCAGCGGGGGCGGCCGGAGCGGCTCTTACCCAGCCGGCCGGGCTGCTTGGCCTTGCGGTGCGCCCGGCGCGTGTCGTCGCGCAGCTGGATGATGACCTGCAGCACGCGCAGGAAGAAGCGCTGCGTGGACGTCTTGGAGGTCAGCACGGACATGGAGGGCAGCTGCAGCTCCCGGCCGCCCAGCGCGCGCTTCTGGGACGCCACGATGACCACGCTCTCGGCCGTGTCGAAGCTGGGGGGACAGGACAGGGGTCAGGGGTCCAGGGGGAGCAGAGGAATGGCGGGGACAGCAGCGGGGACATGGGGGAGTGGGCAGTGGTCATCAGCAGGGACGACGGGGAGCGGTCATCAGTGGGACCAGGAGGAATTGCAGGACAGCGGTCAGCAGCGGGGATAAGGCGGAATGGCAGGGACAGTGGTCATCACCAGGGACCCCAGACAAGGACAGGAAGGGTCAGTGGTGGCCAGGACAGGGACAGGAGATGCCACCGTGCTCAGGACAGGGACAGGAGGTGCCACCAGTACTCAGGACAGGGACAGGAGGTGCCACCGTGCCCAGGACAGGGACAGCAGCCATGCCAGGCCCCAGGGTGTGTGGGCACTCACCGGCTCTGCATTTTGCCCTTGAGCTTGGCGCTGGGGGGCTGCTCCTCGGGGAGCCCCTCGGGGGACGGAGCCTCGAGCTGTGCCCGCCGCTGCTGCTCCAGGTTGTACTCACGGAGCTCGGCCAGCAGTGTCCCTGGGGGGTGCCACAGGCTGGGACCCCTCTGACCACCCCCACTGACCACTGGGCACCCCCCACTGACCACAGGGCACCCCCAGCCCACCCACCTGGGACCCCTCCACTGGTCTGGTGGCCCAAGACCACCAGACCCCTCCAAGACCCCCCCCCTCACCGATCTGGCGGCACAGGGCCCCCCCCAGCTGCCGGGCCCCGCTGAGCAGCAGCCGCAGCACCGTGTCCCTTGTCCCCGCGTCCCCCCGCGACAGCTGCAGCAGGACATTGGCCGCGTCCTCCAGCCCCTCCTCCGAGCACGAGTGTGACGTCAGCACCTGGGGGTGGCACAGGGCGGTTGAGGACACCTGGGGACAGCAGGACACCCCCCCCCCCGCCCAGCCCGGCCCCCCCTGGTACCTCCACGGAGAGCTGGAGCTGGCTCTCGGTCAGGCCCGTGGCCGCCAGCCGGGGGTCGGGGCCACCCTCGGGAACCTTGGCAGGGGACTTGGCGCTCTTGGCAGGGGCTGGGGACAGCGGGGACACGGTGGTGGGGGTGGTGGCAGTGGGAGGGAGATGCCACCGAGATGCCACCCCACCCAAGCTGCTCCCTGTGCCTGTTGTGACCCCCCTGCGTCCCTGTCCCCACGTCCCGTCCCTATTGCCGCATCTCATCCGTGTCCTATCCCTGTCCCCAGCCCTACGCTCCCACCCCTGTCCCCATCCCCTTCCCCATTCCAATGCCCTCATCCCTGTCCTCATGTCCCCACATTCCCATCCCTGTCCCCATCCCCTGTCCCCATCCCCATCCCCTGTCCCCATCCCTGTCCCCCTGTCCCCATCCCCCGTCCCCATCCCTGTCCCCCTGTCCCCATCCCTGTCCCCCTGTCCCCATCCCTGTCCCCATCCCCTGTCCCCATCCCTGTCTCCATCCCTATCCCTGTCCCCACACTCACCCGCGGTTCCTCCAGCTGTGGCCGCTCCTCCTCCTCCTCCTCCGTTGCCCCCCTGTCCCGGGGGGCTCCCGGGCGCTGCGGCCGCCCCCGCCCCCGTCCCCGTCCCAGCCCCTCCAGCGGGCGGGGCGGGCGCGGGGGGGGCGGGGGCTCCGTTCTGGGGCGCTGCCCCCCCCTCGCCGGCCTTGCCCCCCTCGGGGAGGGCGATGGAGATGAGGGACAGGAGGCGCAGCAGCTTCTCGGTGAGGAGGGGGCTGCGGCGGATGACGCCGTGCGACAGCATGTTCATCAGCTGCCCCAGCGGCGACGCCTCCAGGCCCCCCCCGGCCGCCTCGGGCTCGGGGCCGCCCCCGCCGCCCCCCGCCCGCGCCGACCCCTTCCCCTTCCGGCTCACGTTCATGTTGTCCAGCTTGACCAGCAGATCCCAAAAATCGGTGGACAGCGAGCCGGATTGGGATTGAGGGGGCAGGGCTGGGGAGGGGGCGCCGGTGGGGGGGGGAGGGGGTGGGGGTGCTGGTGGGGTTTGGGGGGGTGGGGGAGGGCAAGGGCTGCCCCCCGATTTGGGGGGGCCGCGGTCGCGCTCCGGGTCGGTGGCGGGGTCTCGGCCTCGTTGTTGGGTGAAGTGGCTGGGGAAGACCTGGCGGGGAACACGGGGGTGCTGAAAACACCAAAACCACCCCAAAACCACCCCAGAGTCCCCCATGCCTCCCACCCCAGGAGGCCTCAGTCACCCCCAGGCCCCACACAGGGTTTGGGGATCCTCCAAAGATCCCCTAACCACCCCTTAACGTGGCAAAAAACCTTCAAGGAACATCCCGGAAACCCAATAATGGGCTCTAGTGTTCCCCAATTTCCCCCAAAGCACCCTTTAACATACCAAAAAACCTTCAAGAAACCTCCCAAAAACCCAGTAATGTTCCCCAGCTCCCCTAAAAGAACCCCAAACGTGCTCCAGCACCCGCCCCGAACACCCCCAGCAGCACTCCCCACCTTGGCCAGCTGGATGAGGGTGTCCAGCACGTGCCGGCACACCACGGGCGCGGCCTGGGGGTGGATGTGGACGGCGGAGCCGGCGGCCGCCGCGTGCTTCTCCGTGTGCTTGCGGCCGGGCACGCGCTGGATCTGGAAGATGTTGGTCCGGCAGCCCAAGGCGGCGTCCATGGACACGGACAGCCAGGACAGCTGGCCGGAGCTGCGCGACTCCATGCGGTGCAGCAGGTCCAGCCCGCGCGGCTCCGCGGCCGAGCCGGGCCCGGCACGGCTTCCGCCGCCGCGGCCGCGCGGCCGCTCCTCGGTGCCCGGCCCGGGGGTCCCGCGGGGGGTCTCGAGGCACAGCTCGCTCTCGCTGCTGCGCTGCAGGATGGACAGCAGGCTGCGGACCACCCAGCCCCGCGTGGGAGCGTGGTAGCAGAGGTTGCGCAGGACGCGGTGCAGGCGGCTCGTGTTCAGCTTGGGCTCGTCCACGAAGAGCAGCACCAGCAGGCAGGACAGAGCCTCGTGGTCCAGCAGCAGCCGCCCGCGCAGGCGCAGCAGGCTGTCCACGCTGCTGCCCGCCGGCCTGGGGATGTGTGACAGGCAGGAGTGACCCAAAGTGACCCAAACCAGAGCACCAAACCAGCCCCAGACGGACCCCAAACTGACCCCAAACTGAGTGCCAAACCAGCCCCAGACTGACCCCAAACTGAACCAAAACTGAGCAAAAAACCAGCCCCAGACTGAACCCAAACTGAGTGCCAAACCAGCCCCAGACTGACCCCAAATGGAACCAAAACTGAGCACAAAACCATCCCTAGACTGACCCCAAACTGAGCGCCAAAACCAGCCCCAGACTGACCCCAAACTGATCCCAAACTGAGCGCCAAACCAGCCCCAGACTGACCCCAAACTTAGCGCCAAAACCAGCCCCAGACTGACCCCAAACTGATCCCAAACTGAGCGCCAAACCAGCCCCAGACTGACCCCAAACTTAGCGCCAAACCAGCCCCAGACTGACCCCAAAGTGAGCGCCAAACCAGCCCCAGACTGACCCCAAACTGAGCCCAAACTGAGCGCCAAACCAGCCCCAGACTGACCCCAAACTGCCCTGTCCATGCTGCCACCCACTGGCCTGGGGGGACAGCCGAGACTGACCCCAAAACGACCTAATGACCACTGACCTGCTGTGGGTGCCAGTGCCCCCCATGTGGAAGGTGCCTCCCCTTTGCACCGCCAGCCGCGTGTACTGAACGCCCCGGTTCCCGCTGAGCCGGCTGGTGAACGCTGCGGGGACAGGGACAGGACACCGGTGTCACGCAGCAGAGACACGGCATGGACTGGGGACAGCGGGGATGTGCCACACAGCAGGGACACGGCACGGACTGGGGACAGCGGGGATGTGCCACACAGCAGGGACACGGCACGGATTGGGGACACCGGGGATGTGCCACGCAGCAGGGACACGGCACGGACTGGGGACACCGGGGATGTGCCACGCAGCAGGGACAACAGGGATTTTTAACACACTGGGGATGTGCCACACACTGGGGATGTGTCACACACCGAGAACACGTCACACAGCAGGGACACCGTGGATGTGTCACCCGTTGGGGATGCCAGGGCCATGTCACACAGTGGGGACAGGGGGAGACTGAGGGAATCAGAGTGGGGCCACAGGGAACGGGGGCTGAAGGAATTGGGGGGGCAGAAACAATTGGGAACACGGAGGGAACTGGGGGGAGGGGGCAGAGGGAGCTGGGGCTGCAGAGAGAATTGTGGAAGACACAGGGAAGTGGGGGGGACACAGAGGGATTTGGGGGGACACAGAGGGATTTCGGGGGGCAGCAAGACAGGCCCCCCCTCCCTCACCGGGGCTGCGCAGGATGGCCGAGAGCGCCGAGGTGCTGGAGTGGCCGAAGAGGCGCTCGTGCATGAGCTGCCGCTGCCGCGCCTCCTGCTCGCGCCGCAGCGCCTGCGCCTCGGCCGCGATGTCCGGCGGCATCACGGCCAGCACCGAGTCCTCCATGTCCTCCAGCACCGAGCGCCGCAGCTCGGACGGCAGCGTCTGGATGAACGTCACCGGGTCCATGGGCGCGTCCGAGCCCGTGGCCTGAGCCAGCTCCCGCCGCTGCTGCTCCGCCCGCTGCTGCGCCAGCACCTGTGGGGGACAGAGCTGGGACACGGCCCGACCGGACAGGGCCCGCGGGGACACGGCCCGAGAGAGCATGCCCACATGGGGACACGCCCCAAAGAGGTCACGCCCTGAGAGACCACACCCTGAAGAGGCCACGCCCTGAGAGACCACACCCTGAAGAGGCCATGCCCTGAGAGACCACACCCTGAAGAGGCCACACCCAGAGAGACCACACCCTGAAGAGGCCACGCCCCAAGAGACCACACCCTGAAGAGGCCACACCCAGAGAGACCACACACTGAAGAGGCCACACCCAGAGAGACCACACCCTGAAGAGGCCACACCCAGAGAGACCACACCCTGAAGAGGCCACGCCCTGAGAGACCACACCCTGAAGAGGCCACACCCTGAGAACCACACCCAGAGAGACCACACCCTGAAGAGACCACACCCTGAAGAGGCCACACCCTGAGAACCACACCCAGAGAGACCACACCCTGAAGAGACCACACCCTGAAGAGGTCACAGCACTTTGTGGACATATCCAAAAGAGGCCACACCCTTACCGGGACACACCCCAGAGCAGCCACACCCCGAGGCCACACTCCTAAGGGGACATGTCCCAAAGAGGCCACACCCCAAGAGGCCACACCCCTCAGGGGACATGTCCCAAAGAGGCCACACCCCATATATACCCCAAAAAGGCCATACCCCCATGTAGACACACCCAAAGAGGCCACACCCCAAGACACCACACCCACCCTTTAGCCCTACCCCAAAACCACACCCTTCCCTTAGCTCCACCCCAAGACCACACCCAACCCGTAGCCCCGCCCAGACCACGACCACACCCACCTCCTCCTGGATGGCCGGGGGCAGCGCCGCCAGGAACTCGGGGCTGACCTCGGTGAGGCCGGGGTTGGCCACCACGGGCGGGGCGGGGCTGGCGGCGGGCGGGGCCCGCGCGGGCGGGCGGATCCCCAGCTGGTTCTGCAGCACCTCCCGCCGGATGTCGTCCGGCAGCGCCGCCAGGAACGACGGGTCCACCCCCTCGGGAAGGCTGATCCCTGTGAGACGGTGGGGACACGTTGGGGACACCCCGGGGAATGGACTGGAACCTTCTAGGGATGCCCTGAAAATCCCTGGAACCCCCAGGGATGTCGCTAAAAACCTTTGGAGACACCCCGAAATCCCTCAGGGACACCCCGAAACCATCAGGGACAGCCCTAAAAACATCTGGGGACACCCTGAAATCTCCCAGGGACACCCCTAAAAACTCTCGGGGGGACAGAGGATTCTGGAGGGTGACAGAGGGGACACAGAGGGGCGGGAGGAGGTGGCACTGACCAGCCAGAGGGGACACAGGAGTGGCCAGAGGGGGCACAGGGGTGTCACTGACCGGTGACGGGGGACACAGGGGTGTCACTGACCGGTGACAGGGGGCACAGGGGTGTCACTGACGGGTGACGGGGGGCACAGGGGTGTCACTGACGGGTGACAGGGGGCACAGGGGTGTCACTGACCGGTGACAGGGGGCACAGGGGTGTCACTGACGGGTGACGGGGGACACAGGGGTGTCACTGACCGGTGACGGGGGACACAGGGGGTGGCCAGAGAGGACACAGGGGTGTCACTGACCGGTGACGGGGGGCACAGGGGTGTCACTGACCGGTGACGGGGGACACAGGGGTGTCACTGACCGGTGACGGGGGGCACAGGGGTGTCACTGACGGGTGACAGGGGGCACAGGGGTGTCACTGACGGGTGATGGGGGGCACAGGGGTGTCACTGACCGGCCAGAGGGGACACAGGGGTGTCACTGACCGGCCAGCGGATCCTCCTCCTCACTGCTGGTGGACGGCAGCGGCTCCTCCAGGATCCCTCTCGAGTCGGCCCCGGAAATGGCCCCGGCCGAGTCCCGGGTGGATGAACTCTCCGAGGATGAGGCCGGGGGCGAGCTGGGGGTGACATCAGTGAGGGGGGACACCCCAAAACCACAACCCTCCGCCCCCGTTTCCCGCTGACAGAGCTGAGGGGGAAGGGGAGGCTCTCACCTATCGTCCGGAGGCTGAGCGGCGTCGGGGGGGGCGGGAGGGGGTCCTTGGGGGGTTCCGGGGGGGTTTTGGGGGGCTGTGGGGGCAGGGGGAGCCCCCCCAGATTCTTCCAAGGTGCAGGAGGCCAAACTCGAGGTGTCCATGGGGGACCCCTCCAGCTGGCTGCTCACGGCCGTCAGCGCGTCCGAGTCCTCCGCCCGCTCTGGGGACAGCGACGCTGGGGGGGGGGACAGGACACTGAACCCCCCCAAATCTGGGGAGACTTCCCCCCCACCACAAAAAGGAGAAAGCCCCCAAAAATCCAGGGGATCTCCCCAAAAACCGAGCACTTACTGATGGTGGGGGCGGGTGACAACTCCATCTGAGTGGCTTCGGCATCTTGGGGGGGTCGTCCAGGCCCCCCCTCTTCGTGTTCGGGGGGCTGAGGGGGGCGAGTGGGGATTTGGGGGGCTCCTGGGGGGGGGTCTGGGGGGGTCGGCGTCGGTTCCAGCATCACCAGTGTCCGGTGGGGACCAGGAGGGGGGGTCTCTCCCGGGGTCCCGCTGTGTTCTGGGAGGGGGGGTGGGACACACGCAGGGATCAACATTGGGGAGGACCCAGAAATTTGGGAGCCCCCCCACACCCCACCCTGCACCCCAAAACCTCCCGTTCTTCCCCATTTTGGGGAATCCCAGACATTCAGCTGTGCCCTTAAATTAGAGGGGATCCCAGTGGGGATAGGAGAGGTTTGGGTGGAAGGAGAGAATTTTAGGGGGTGAGGAGACAATTTGGGCTGGGAGGAAACAATTTAGGGGGAGGAGAAAATTCTGGGGACGAGACAATTTAGAGACAGAGACAATTCTGAGGGAGGGGGAGGAAACAATTTAGGGCAAGGCACATCCCACCCCTAGAGCTAAACCACCCCCCAAATTCCATCAACCCCCTCCAAACCCCCTAAAACTCCCTATTAAACCCCTCCCCAAAAACCCCAAAAAACCCTTTAAACCCCCCCCACCAAACCACCCGATTTCCCCATTTTAACCCCACTCCACCCCTATCCTGGATGTGCTGGCGGGGTGGGGGGATCTCTAAACCCCCTCCCCCGCCGCTGCAGCCCCCCCCGGGACCCCCCGGCTCCGGCGGCGCGCGCCGCGCGAGGAAGACAGTAGAATGTATAGTTATCTCCGAGACGGGGGTGTGACCCTCCAACTATACAATCTACTACCTCAGCCCGCGCGGCGCCAGCTCCAGGGGGGGATTCGGGGTTTTTTTTTGGGGGGGGGGGGGGGTCCGGCCGCTGAAAGGTTTGGAGGGGTCCAGGTGAGCTGGGGGGATTTACCTGGGGGGTTGACGTCGGCCGAAGCGGGGCCGGCTTTGGACGCCGCGTCCTGCGGGAGACGGGAAGGTGGGGAATGAAGGAGGGACCCTTCCCCACATCCCGGGGAGGCTTTGGGGGGTTTTTTGGGGGTCTCTCACCTGGGTCTCCGCCCCGTCTTTGTCCTCGGGGCTGCGCTCGGCGCCTTTGGCCTCGTCCTCGGCCGCCTGGCGCCGGCGCTTCTCGCGCCGCTCGTCCAGCTCCTCGTCCCGCAGCGCCTCCAGCCGGGCCAGGATGGGCACCTTGACCACTGTGGGGGGAAAATGGGGGGGTTTGGGGTGTGTGGGACCCCCAGGATGGGCACCTTGACCACTGTGGGGGAAACTGGGGGACCTTGGGTCCTCCAGGGTGGGCACCTTGACCACTGGGGGGGCAAATCGGGGGATTTGGCGCACGTGGGACCCCCAGGATGGGCACCTTGACCACTGGGGAGGAAATTGTGTGGGTGTGGGACCCCCAGGATGAGCACCTTGACCACTGGGGAGGAAATTGTGTGGGTGTGGGACCCCCAGGATGAGCACCTTGACCACTGGGGAGGAAATTGTGTGGGTGTGGGACCCCCAGGATGGGCACCTTGACCACTGGGGAGGAAATTGGGTGGGTGTGGGACCCCCAGGATGGGCACCTTGACCACTGGAGGGGAAGGAAGGGTGAGGCTCAGGGGTCTGGGGGCTGCCCCGGGGGGGATCCCAGGGGTCTCACCGGACACGCAGTCGTGCATGCTCTCGGCGTCCAGGACCTTGCACTCCTCGGTCCAGCGCGTCAGGGCCGTGGGGATGCTGGACAGGGTCCCTGGGGGCGGGGGGGGATGGGAGCTTTGGAGGCTGCAGAGGCCACGCCCCCCCGTGGGACCACACCCACCCCAAGACTGTCAATCAGCCAAGCCCACTTCCCCCCAGACCACACCCCCTTAAACCTACCAGACCATGCTCCTAGGACCCATAGACCCCACCCCTTCCCCAGACCACACCCCTTAAACCACACCCCTTAAACCACACCCCTTTCCAGACCACACCCCTTAAACCACACCCCTTAAACCACACCCCTTCCCCAGACCACACCCCATTAAGCCCCACCCCTTCCCCACTGAACCCTTAAACCCCACCCACCATACCTTTAAGCCCCAGCCCTTCCCAACACACCACACCCTCTTAAGCCCCACCCCCTCTTCAGGCCCCGCCCCTGCCGTGTCCCTGTGTCTGTGCCGTGTTTTGGCGGGGTCTCTCCCTGTCCCTCTGTGTCCCCAGGTGTCCCCAGGTGTGCCCACTCGCCTGCCTGGCTGTGGGTATCCCCCCCCATGTCCCCAGGTGGCTCCAGGTGCTCCGGTTGTCCCCCCCATGTCCCCAGGTGTGGTGTCCCCAGGTGTTCCCCCATGCCCCAGGTGTCCCCAGGTGATCCCCATGCCCCAGGTGTCCCCCCGTGTCCCCCATGTCCCCAGGTGTCCCCCATGTCCCCAGGTGTCCCCAGGTGTCCCCCATGTCCCCAGGTGTCCCCAGGTGTCCCCCCATGCCCCAGGTGCGCCCACTCGCCTGCCTGGCTGTGGGTAACCCCCCCCATGTCCCCAGGTGTCCCCAGGTGTCCCCAGGTGTCCCCCATGCCCCCAGGTGTGGTGTCCCCAGGTGTCCCCCTATGTCCCCCATGTCCCCAGGTGTGCCCACTTGCCTGCCTGGCTGTGGGTAAACGCCCCCATGTCCCCAGGTGTCCCCCATGTCCCCAGGTGTCCCCAGGTGTCCCCCATGTCCCCAGGTGTGCCCACTCGCCTGCCTGGCTGTGGGTAACCCCCCCCATGTTCCCAGGTGTCCCTAGGTGTCTCCAGGTGTCCCCCATGTCCCCAGGTGTCCCCAGGTGTTCCCCATGTCCCCAGGTGTTCCCCATGTCCCCAGGTGTCCCCAGGTGTCCCCCATGTCCCCAGGTGTCCCCAGGTGTCCCCCATGTCCCCAGGTGTCCCCAGGTGTCCCCCCATGCCCCAGGTGCGCCCACTCACCTGCCTGGCTGTGGGTAACCCCCCCCATGTCCCCAGGTGTCCCCAGGTGTCCCCCATGCCCCCAGGTGTGGTGTCCCCAGGTGTCCCCAGGTGTCCCCCATGTCCCCAGGTGTTCCCCATGTCCCCAGGTGTGCCCACTTGCCTGCCTGGCTGTGGGTAAACGCCCCCATGTCCCCAGGTGTCCCCCATGTCCCCAGGTGTCCCCAGGTGTCCCCCATGTCCCCAGGTGTGCCCACTCGCCTGCCTGGCTGTGGGTAACCCCCCCCATGTCCCCAGGTGTCCCCAGGTGTCCCCAGGTGTCCCCCATGCCCCCAGGTGTCCCCAGGTGTTCCCCATGTCCCCAGGTGTCCCCCATGTCCCCAGGTGTGCCCACTTGCCTGCCTGGCTGTGGGTAACCCCCCCCATGTCCCCAGGTGTCCCCAGGTGTCCCCCATGTCCCCAGGTGTCCCCCATGTCCCCAGGTGTCCCCAGGTGTCCCCCATGTCCCCAGGTGTCCCCAGGTGTCCCCCATGTCCCCAGGTGTCCCCAGGTGTCCCCCATGCCCCAGGTGTGCCCACTCGCCTGCCTGGCTGCCCGCGCTGCCCTGCTCGTGGAAGAAGTCGTCCAGCAGCTCGTCGTCAGAGCGGGCGATGATGTGCACGTCCTCGTTGCCCACCAGCAGCCGCGCCCGGCCCCGGCTCTGCAGCGGGAGGCTGCTGCTCAGCTGCAGGATGTCTGCGGCCGCCGAGGGGCCCAGGAGCCTGCCAAGGGGGCACAGGGGGTCAGGGGGCATTCATGGGGGTGTGGGACCCCCTGGCTGGGGCTGTGAGACCCCTGGTTGGGGGCACAGCCTGGCTGCCGCTCAGCTGCAGGATGTCTGTGGCCCAGGAGCGTGGGGAGGGGGCACAGGGGGTTCAGAGGGGGTCAGGGGGTGTTAACGGGGGTGTTGGGAAGCTCAGGGGGGTGTCAGCCCCCAGACTGGGGTTGTGAGACCCCCCCAGCTGGGGCTGTAGGAAGCCAGGGAGGGGCTGTGGCACAAACCCAGGTAGTGGATGGGGATTCCCGGGGGGGGTGAGTGACCCCAAGGGGATTTGGGGTGCTCCCAGGGGGGTTTGAGTGACCCCAAGAGGGTTTGGGGTGTTCCCAAGGGGGTTTGGAGTGTTCCCAGGGGGGTCTGCATGACCCCAAGGGGGTTTGGGGTGTTCCCAGGGGGGTCTGCATGACCCCAAGGGGGTTTGGGGTGCTCCCAGGGGGGTTTGGGTGACCCCAAGAGGGTTTGGGGTGTTCCCAGGGGGGTCTGCATGACCCCAAGGGGATTTGGGGTGCTCCCAGGGGGGTTTGAGTGACCCCAAGAGAGTTTGGGGGTGTTCCCAAGGGGGTTTGGGGTGTTCCCAAGGGGGTTTGGGGTGTTCCCAGGGGGGTCTGCATGACCCCAAGGGGGTTTGGGGTGCTCCCAGGGGGGTTGAGTGACCCCAAGGGGGTTTGGGGTGTTCCCAGGGGGGTCTGCATGACCCCAAAGGGGTTTGGGGTGTTCCCAGGGGGGTTTGAGTGACCCCCAAGAAGGTGTGGGGGTGTTCCCAAGGGGGTTTGGGGTGCTCCCAGGGGGGGTTGAGTGACCCCAAGGGGGTTTGGGGTGTTCCCAGGGGGGGTTTGAGTGACCCCAAGAGGGTTTGGGGGTGTTCCCAAGGAGGTTTGGGGTGCTCCCAGGGGGGTTTGGGTGACCCCAAGGGGGTTTGGGGTGTTCCCAGGGGTGTCCGGATGACCCCCAGGGGTCTCTGGACACTGCCAGCAGTGGTCACTCACCGCTGCAGGATCAGGGGGGGGTTTGGGGATGCTCCCTGGGAGGGTTTGGGTGACCCCCAGGGGGTTTGGGTGACCCCCAGGGGTCTCTGGACACTGCCAGCAGTGGTCACTCACCGCTGCAGGATCAGGGGGGGGTTTGGCTGCCGTGCCCCCGGGTAGTGGACGTGGATGGTGTGGCCGGCGTTGGCCGTGAGCTGCCGCAGCGTGCGCTGGCTCCGGCCGAGCCCCTGGGCCAGGCGGGCGCCCCCCGGGCCGGCCCCCAGCCCCAGCCCCCCGTGCTCCGCGTGCCGCACCAGCAGAGGGTGGCTGGCAGGGATGTTCCCGGGGGATGGAGGGATGTCGGCTGGAAGGGGGAAACGGGGAGTCAGACACCCCAAAAACCACGGGGATGGGGGAAAACAGGGAGTCAGACACCCCAAAAACCACGGGGAGGGGAAAAACAGGAGGTCAGACACCCCAAAAACCACGGGGAGGGGAAAAACAGGGCGTCAGACACCCCAAAAACCACAGGGAGAGGGGAAATGGGGGGGTCAGACACCCCAAAAACCACGGGGAGGGGGGAAATGGGGAGTCAGACACCCCAAAAACCACGGGGAGGGGAAAAACAGGGCATCAGACACCCCAAAAACCACAGGGAGGGGGGGGGAACGGGAGATCAGACACCCCAAAAACCACGGGGAGGGGAAAAACAGGGCATCAGACACCCCAAAAACCACAGGGAGGGGGAAACGGGAGATCAGACACCCCAAAAACCACAGGGAAGGGGGGAAACAGGGGGTCAGACACCCCAAAAACCACGGGGAGGGGGGGAAAGGGGAGTCAGACACCCCAGAAAACACAGGGAAACACAACTGGGGGGCTGGGGGGAGGGTGTGATCCTTTCCTGACCCCCCCAAGGTGACAAATGAGGTGGAGACACCCCATTTTTTTCCTCCCAATGCCTCCCAGTTCCCTCCCAGTGCCCCCCAATCCCCTCCCAGTGCTCCTCAATCCCCTCCCAGTCTCTCCCAGTCCCTCCCAGTTCCCTCCCAGTGCTCCTCAATCCCCTCCCAGTTCCCTCCCAGTCCCTCCCAGTGCTCCTCAATCCCCTCCCAGTCTCTCCCAGTCCCTCCCAGTGCCCCCCAATCCCCTCCCAGTCTCTCCCAGTCCCTCCCAGTGCCCCCCAGTGCCATACTGGGGCTGGAGAACATGTTGTCGAACTCAATGATGAGGTCGTCGTCGCGGTCAAAGCGCTCGAAGCGCACGAGGGGCGAGGCGTTCATGTCGGGGTAATCCTCATCCAGCTCCATCTCCGAGCCATCATCATCATCCTCCTCCTCCTCACCTTCCTCGCCCTCCTCATCGTCCTGGCAGGGCCCGCCAGGGGGTCAGCAGGCCCCAAATTGGGGCATTTTGCCCCAAAACAGCAATCTTGACCCAAAATTGGGGGTATCCTGACCCAAAATAGCACCCCCTGACCCCAAAGTGGGGGCATCTTGACCCAAAACAGGGCACCAAACCCCAAATGACACCCCTGACCCCCAAAATGGGGGTTCTCTGACCCTAAATGACTCCAAAAGACACCCCCTGACCCAAAACAGGGCACCCTGACCCAAAACAGGGCACCCCAACCTCAAAACAGAACTCCTGACCCCCAGTATGGGAGGACCCCAACCCCAAATGGTCCACAGGATCCCCAGACCAAAAACTGGGGGCACTTTGACCCAAAACAGAGCATCCCACCCCAAAACAGGGGCACAGCTACAGAGAAGACCCTGTTATTTAAGAGGGACCCCAAACTTTGGGGGTGACCCCAATGTTTTGGGGGCACTCGGAGTTTTGGGGGGGCCCTCAGCACCCTAACCCCACCTGATCATCCTCATCCTCCTCCTCCTCCTCCTCCTCCTCGTCCTGGCTGTCATCCTCGTCCTCGTTGCTGCCACTGCTGTCCTCCTCCTGCGTGTGCTCCTCCTCATCCTCGGGGTCCAGGATGTTCATGGAATCTGTGGGAAGGGATCGAGGGGGTCTGTAGGACCCCGAGACCCCCCCCCCAGGGACACCCCCAAATCCCTTATCCCAATTTCCCCCCTGATCTCATAGGGAGCCCAACAGCCCCAGGCCACTCCAGCCTGGCAGCCCTCCCAGAGCCCTGGGGTCCTCCCGGTCCCTCCCAAACCCCAAAACCCCGTGCCCACCTTCACGGTTGGCCTGCAGCGTGGAGGCCTGGCTGAGGTTGGACGGAGCCTCGTCCATCAGGACGTCCTCCTGCGACTCGTCCTCGGCTGAGCGGCTCACTGGGGACAGGGGACACGGCCAGGGGTCACCCTGATGTCCAGGGGGTCACCCTGATGGCCAGGGGGTCACCCTGATGTCCTGCGAGTCACCCTGATGTCCAGGGGGTCACCCTGATGGTCAGGGGTCACCCTAATGTCCTGGGAGTCACCCTGATGTCCAGGGGGTCACCTTGATGGTCAGGGGGTCACCCTGATGGTCAGGGGTCACCCCTGATGTCCTTCGAGTCACCCTGATGTCCAGGGGGTCACCCTGATGTCCTGCGAGTCACCCTGATGTCCAGGGGGTCACCTTGATGGTCAGGGGGTCACCCTGATGTCCTGCGAGTCACCCTGATGTCCAGGAGTGACCCCAATGTCCTGGGAGGACCCCACCCTGATGCCCAGTGGTCACCCTACTGTCGGTCACTCTGCTGTCCAGCGGTCACTCTGCTGTCCAGCGGTCACTCTGCTGTCCAGCAGTCACTGCTGTCCAGCGGTCACTCTGCTGTCCAGCGGTCACTGCAGTCCAGCGGTCACTCTGCTGTCCAGCGGTCACTGCTGTCCAGCGGTCACTGCAGTCCAGCGGTCACTCTGCTGTCCAGCGGTCACTCTGCTGTCCAGCGGTCACTCTGCTGTCCAGTGGTCACTGCTGTCCAGCAGTCACTCTGCTGTCCAGTGGTCACTCTGCTGTCCAGCGGTCACTCTGCTGTCCAGCGGTCACTCTGCTGTCCAGCAGTCACTGCTGTCCAGCGGTCACTCTGCTGTCCAGCGGTCACTGCTGTCCCTCACCGATGATGGTGCTGTTGCCGTCGGCGCCGTCCCGCTCCAGCAGCTCGTCAATGAGATCCTCCAGCTCGTTCTCCACCTGGGGGGGGGCACAGGGGGAGTTTGGGGGTGCTGGGGGGGTCTTGGGGGTCTCGGGGGATTTGGGGAAGGGTCCCTGACCTGCATCTCCTGGGTGCTGAGCCCCTCGGGCTGCCCGGCCAGCACCACCGTGTCCCCCTCGGCCTCGCCGTCCATGTCCCCGTCGGCCGCCTCGGCCTGCGCCGCCTCTGCGTCCTCCTCGGGGGGCTCGGGGTCCCCGGGGTCCCCTGGGGGGCACAGGGGTCATGGGGGGCGGGGGGGACTGGAGGGTCCCTTGGGGAGTCATGGGGTGTGGGGGGAATGCTGGTGGTGTGGCCATGGGGTGACACTGGGGGGCCATAGGGTGACACTGTGGCCATGGGGTGACACTGGGGGGCCATGGGGTGACACTGTGGCCATGGGGTGACACTGGGGGGTCATGGGGTGACACTGGGGGGCCATGGGGTGACACTGTGGCCATGGGGGGACACTGGGGGGCCATGGGGTGACACTGTGGCCATGGGGTGACACTGTGGCCATGGGGTGACACTGGGGGGCCATGGGGTGACACTGTGGCCATGGGGGGACACTGTGGCCATGGGGTGACACTGGGGGGCCATGGGGTGACACTGTGGCCATGGGGTGACACTGTGGCCATGGGGGGACACTGTGGCCATGGAGTGACACTGTGGCCATGGGGTGACACTGGGGGGCCATGGGGTGACACTGGGGGGCCATGGGGGGACACTGGGGGGCCATGGGGTGACACTGTGGCCATGGGGGGACACTGGGGGGCCATGGGGTGACACTGTGGCCATGGGGTGACACTGTGGGGCCATGGGGTGACACTGTGGCCATGGGGGGACACTGGGGGGCCATGGGGGGACACTGGGGGGCCATGGGGTGACACTGGGGGGCCATGGGGTGACCCAGGGGGTCCCAGGGGTGGTACTTCCATCGGGGGCAGCTGTGACAGCCCCTGGGGCAGCAGGTGACACTGGGGGTGTGGCCGTGGGGTGACACCGGGGCTGTGGGTGACACCGGGGGGCCGTGGGGTGACCCGGGGGTCCTGGGGGGGTGGGGGGGGTACCTCCATCGGGGGGCGCGGCCCCCGCCTCGCGGGCGCCCCCGTTGCCCTCGGCCTTGCTCTTGCTGGAGGAGCCCTTGGCCCCGAAGAGCCCGCTGGGCTGGTTCACGATGCGCGACAGCGTCTCCAGCGGCTTCAGCGCCGCGTTCACCGTGTTGGCCATGTTGGGGCTGGGGGGGCAGCGCTGGCACCTCAACCGGCACGGACCCCCAACCCAGAGGGGACCCCTGAACCAGCAGGGATCCCCCTGCCCTGAACCCAGCAGGGACCCCAAACCCAGCGGGGACCCAGAACCCAGCAGGGACCCTAAATCCACCGCGGTCCTCCTCAAGACACCCCAAAACCCCAATGAAGCTCCCCCAAACCTCCTCAAGACCCCTGAAAACCCCTCAAGACTCCAACCAAGCTCCCCCAAAGACCCTTGAAAACCCCTCAAGACCTCCCCAAAACCCTCTTAACACCCCCCAGACCCCTCAGGGCACCCCCTCAGCCCCCCACCTGGACAGGTCGAGGCTGTGGGGCACACGGGCCAGGTCGTTGACCAGCCCCTTCTTGAGGAACAGGCGGATGATGTTGTTCATGCCGTTGTGGGGCGGCTTGGCCGCGCTGCTGTAGAAGCTCGAGGTGGACGGGCACGACTCCATGATGGTGCTGATGATGCACATGACGGCCTGGAGCCTGCGGGGACGGCGCAGCGGTCATTTGGGGGGACAGCGGTCATTCGGGGGGACAGCGGTCACTCCGGGGGACAGCGGTCATTTGGGGGGACAGCGGTCATTTGGGGGGACAGCGGTCACTCCGGGGGACAGCACTCAGGGGGACAGCAGTCACTCGGGGGGACAGCGGTCACTCGGGGGACAGCGGTCACTCGGGGGGGCAGGGCACACTCTGGAGTGACAAGGGACACTCTGGGGGACACCGGTCACTCCAGGGGGACACCGGTCATTCTGGGTGGACACTGGCAGTGTTCACTCCGGGGGGATAAGGGACATCCATCATGTTGTGGGGGACAGAGGATGAGAGACACTGGTCACCTCGAGGCTGTCTCTGCAGTGACTCCACGTTGTCCCCAAATTGTCCCCACATTGTCCCCAGGGTACCCGCATGCTGTCCCCACATTGTCCCCTGGGTACCCGCATGCTGTCCCCACGTTGTCCCCAGCTGTCCCCACACTGTCCCCACATTGTCCCCATGGTACCCGCATGCTGTCCCCACATTGTCCCCAGCTGTCCCCACACCTGGCGTGTTTCTCGGTGCTCTCAGCCATGGCCAGGGCGCGGCCGAGGGCAGCCTTGACCTCGTTGACCAGGGCCACCTGGGCATCGGTGCCACTGCCGGCTGCGGCCAGGCTGGCCAGGAAGAGCCGTGCCAGCGCCGGCGTGTCCTTGTCCTCGGCGTTCTGCTGGTGGGGCAGCAGGTGGTCCAGGACAAAGGCCAGCACGCTGCAGTCCTGGGGGGACACAGGGGTCACGCACCCGCACCCACGGCCGGGGGACAGAGGAGACCTTCAGGGTAAGGGGACAGGGGACCCTCGAGCACAGGGGACAGGACTGAGGTGTCTGGGGGTCCAGGGGACCAGGGGACCCTAACAATCAAGGTGACAAGGCGCCCTTCTTCAAGGGGTGACGAGTGACGCCCCTCCCCGAGGTGACAACAGACCCCAAAGCACAAGGAGGTGACAGAACCGCCCTATGCACACCCTGACAGACACACGGCTGTCCCTGTCCCTCTGGCGGCTGTGTCCCTGTGGTGTCACCTCCTTGATGAGCTCAGACAACCCCTCCAGGCACACCATGACAGACACACGGCTGTCCCTGTCCCCTGTCCCCTCTGGTGGCACTGTCCCCGCGGTGTCACCTCCTTGATGAGCTCGGACTACCCCTCCTGGCACACCCTGACAGACACACGGCTGTCCCTGTCCCCTCTGGTGGCCCTGTCCCCGCGGTGTCACCTCCTTGAGGAGCTCAGACAACCCCTCCCGGCACACCCTGACAGACACACGGCTGTCCCTGTCCCCTCTGGTGGCCCTGTCCCCACGGTGTCACCTCCTTGAGGAGCTCAGACAACCCCTCCCGGCACACCCTGACAGACACACACGGCTGTCCCTGTCCCCTCTGGTGGCCCTGTCCCCGTGATGTCACCTCCTTGATGAGCTCAGATGGCCCCTCCCAGCACACCCTGACAGACACACGGCTGTCCCTGTCCCCTGTCCCCCCCGGTGGCCCTGTCCCCGCGGCGTCACCTCCTTGATGAGCTCGGACTGGCCCACGCTGTAGCTGTAGTTGGCGATCAGGGCGGCGATGCCCACGTAGGAGCGCACCAGCTCGGCCAGCAGCCGCAGGATGGTCGAGGTGGGCATCAGGGGCTTGGAGCCCCGCGCCCGGCCCCGCTCCTCGCCGCGCTCCCCCTCCTTCTCCTTGCGGCCCTCGCGGCCTTCCTCGGGGCTGGACGCTGTGGGGACACGGGGACAGCGTCAGGGGACACGGGGGAGCAGGGGGGCACGGGAGGGCATCCTTAGGGGACACAAGGGGGCAAAGGGGGCACCATTAGGGGGTGCAGAGGGGATGGTGAAAGTCTTAAAGACGCGGAGGGGACCTCGGAGGACACGGAGGGGACCTTGGGGACATGGAGAGGACAGTGGGAGCTCAGGGACAGGAAGGGCTCAGGGACCCTGGGGACACAGAGGGGACACTGGGATGTGTGAGGGTACAGAGAAGATGTTGGGGGCGTCGGGAGTATCGGGGTCACAGGGATGGGAGGGAACATCAGGGACAAGCAGGGGACACCAGGGGACTCAGGGGGGCAGCGCCACCTTCTCCCTGGGGGGTTCCCGAGGGCGGCGTCTCAGCCGCGGCTCCGTCAGCAGCGAAAACCTGGGCCTGGAGGAGCAGGGGGAGGATCAGAGCCTGGGGGGGAGCCCCAAAACCCCACAGACCCCCAGTGATACCCCCACAGCCCCCCGTTACCCCCTCTCTCAAGTGTCAGTGACTCTGGGAATGCTGGGCCCCCCAAATCCCCTCCAAAGCCCCCCAAACTGACCCCGAGACTGCCAAAACCACCTCCCAGCCCCACCCAAACCACACCTCAGACCCCTCAGCCCCCTCAAATTGCCCCCCAGGCCCCAAAATCACCCCTCAGGCCCCCAAAACCCTCTAAATTCCCTCCCAGCTGCCCCAAATCCCCTTTCAGACCCCCAGGCTGCCCCCAGCCCCCCTAAATCCTCTCCCAGTCCCCTCAAACCTCTGCCCCGAACACCCAGATGCCATTCAGCCTCCCTAAACCATCCCCCAGCCCCCCCAAACTGCCCCCCAGGACCCCCAAGCCCCCGTACGTTGATGGCGAAGCCGGCGGGGGGGTCGAAGTCGGCGGGGGGGCGGGTCAGGCTGCGGTACTGCTGGTACATGTCGTCCCCAATGTCCGACAGCAGCTGGCTCACCTCGCTGGGCGCCGCGCTCTTGGGGTCCCCCTTGTCACCTGCGCGGGGACACGGCGCTCAGGGGGGACAGGAGACCCCCCCCCAGAGGGGCTGAGGATGCCTGGGGGACGGGGCAGCCTGATTGCCGCCTAATACAGACACCCCAATTCCGTCCCTATGTGGACACCCCAATTCCGTCCCTATATGGACACCCCAACTCTGTCTCTATACAGACACCCCAATTCCATCCCTATATGGACACCCCAATTCTGTCTCTATACAGAGACCCCAATTCCGTCCCTATATGGACACCCCAACTCTGTCTCTATACAGACACCCCAATTCCGTCCCTATACGGACACCCCAACTCTGTCTCTATATGGACACCCCAATTCCGTCCCTATACGGACACCCCAACTCTGTTCCTATAAGGACATCCCAATTCCATCCCTATATGGACACCCCAATTCCGTCCCTATAAGGACACCCCAATTCCGTCTCTATATGGACACCCCAATTCCATCCCTATATGGACACCCCAATTCCTTCTCTATATGGACACCCCAATTCTGTCTCTATATGGACATCCCAACTCTGTTCCTATAAGGACACCCCAATTCCGTCCCTATATGGACACCCCAATTCCATCCCTATATGGACACCCCAATTCCTTCCCTATATAGACAATTTCCCTATATGGACACCCCAATTCCCCCTACCTGGACACCCCAATTCCTTCCCCATGCGAACACTCCAATTCCCCCCATATGAAAACCCCCAAATCCTTTTCCACATCTACCTCACTCCTTGGGAACACCCCAATTTCCTCGTGTGCCCTCCAATCCTTGCCCCCCGTGCTCCCCTCCCTCCACAACCCCCCAAACCTCCCTGGGGGTGTTTTCCCCCATTGTGGGGGTTCCCCAAGTCCCCCAAACCCTTGTCAGAGGCCCAGAACATCACACAGGACACCCCAATTTCAGTTCCATGTGCTCCCCACTCCTCCCTCTGCACCCCAAAATTCCCTGGGGGTGTTTGCCCCCATTGTGGGGGTTCCCCAAGTCCCCCAAACCCTTGTCAGAGGCCCAGAACATCACACAGGACACCCCAATTTCAGTTCCATGTGCTCCCCACTCCTCCCTCTGCACCCCAAAACTCCCTGGGGGTGTTTGCCCCCATTGTGGGGGTTCCCCAAGTCCCCCAAACCCTTGTCAGAGGCCCAGAACATCACACAGGACACCCCAATTTCAGTTCCATGTGCTCCCCACTCCTCCCTCTGCACCCCAAAATTCCCTGGGGGTGTTTGCCCCCATTGTGGGGGTTCCCCCAGTCCCCCAAACCCTTGTCAGAGGCCCAGGACATCGCACAGGACACCCCAATTTCAGTTCCATGTGCTCCCCACCCCTCCCTCTGCAACCCAAAACTCCCTGGGGGTGTTTGCCCCCATTGTGGGGGTTCCCCAAGTCCCCCAAACCCTTGTCAGAGGCCCAGAACATCACACAGGAGACCCACAGGGGCACAGTGGGCACGCATGACATCGAACAGGACACCCCAAATCCAGTTCAATGTGCACCCCACTCCTCCCTTTGCCCCCCAACTCCCCAGGGGGATCCCCTGAGACCCCCATGCCCTCATCAGGGATGTGCTGGGCACCCAGGACATCGCACAGGACACCCCAATTCCTGTTCCACGTGCTCCCCACTCCTCCCTCTACCCACCCTGAGACCCCCGTACCCTCACTGGGGGGCATGGTGAGCACCCAGGACACCACACAGGACACCCCAATTCCTGCTCCACGTGCACCCCACTCCTCCCTCTGCTCCACCCGAGCCCCCCCAGCCCCCCGTACCCTCGTCGGGGGCGTGGTAGGCGGCCAGGGCGTTGAGCATGTCGTAGATGACATCGCGGATGGGCTCGGGGATGGGCGGCAGCGCGGCCGCCTTGGCCGGCGTGGTCTTCACCAGCTGCACCGCGTTGGGCCCCTTGATCCGCAGGTTCTCAAACTCGTCGTCGGAGGCTGGGAAATTGGGGGGAAACGGGGGGGAAATGGGGGGGGGTCAGGGATTTGGGGGGATCCTCAGCGGTGTCAGGTTGGGAAGGGGTTGTGGAAGCCACGCGGTGGGGATGAGGAGGAGATGGGACGCTGGCTTTTGGGGCGTGGAGGCGCCTCTGGGACCACCATTCTGTCTGAGAGATTCCTGGGACCCCTGCTCTGAGGCTAAAGGGACCCCCAGGACCCCGTTTTTGGGAATAGAGGCACCCCTGTGTCCCCTTCAGGAACTTCTCCCAGGACCCCATGTTCTGGGGACAGGGGGACTCCTGGGGACCTCTTCTCTAAGGATCAAGGGACCCTAGGACCCCATTTTTGGGCACAGAGGCACCTGTGGGACCCTGTTTTTTGGGGATAGAGGCACCCCTAGAACCCCTGCTCTGAGAGACCCTTGGGACCCCATTCTCCGGGGATAGAAGCACCCTGGGATCCCCTCCAGGAATCCTCCCAGGACCTCATTACAGTTGCCAGGGATCCCCAGGATTCCTGGCCCCCATTTCCCCCTCCAAGAGCCCCCCAGCTCCCAGGCCCCCATCCAGGACTGCCCCCAGGTCCCTCCAGGATCCTCCCCACATCCCAGCCCCCCCCCACCAACGCCCCCAGGACCCCCCCGTGCCCCTCACCGGTGCCGGAGCCGCGCGGCGCGGGCAGGGCGATGCGGATGCAGCCCGTGGCCACCTCGGTGAAGACGTGGGGGCTGCGGCAGGCGGCGGGGCCCAGCACCCGCAGGATGTAATTCACCTCCCGCGAGCCCAGGCTGCCCGACACCACCCCCGAGGTGGTGCTGCCCGCCCCGCTCGTGGCCGCTGACCGCACCACCTGGGCACGGGGACATGGCAGGGACACCGTGGGCACGGGGCCAGAGGGGCACCCCCGGGAGAGCTTCCCGTGGGAGCCTGGACCCCCAGAGCTTGCAGAGCCCTTGGCCCTGCTGGCCCCAGAGCGCCAAATCCCTGATCCCCTTGTGCCCACAACCTCCAAATCCCTGATCTCTTGTCACCAGTATCCCCTGGACCCCCAATTCCCTGATCTCCTTGTCACCAGTATCCCCTGGACCCCCAATTCCCTGTTCCCTTGTCACCAGTAATCCCTGGACCCCCAATTCCCTGTTCCCTTGTCACCAGTATCCCTGGACCCCCAATTCCCTGTTCCCTTGTCACCAGTAATCCCTGGACCCCCAATTCCCTGATCCCCCTTGTCACCAGTATCCCCTGGACCCCCAATTCCCTGATCTCCTTGTCACCAGTATCCCCTGGACCCCCCAGTTCCCTGATCTCCTTGTCACCAGTATCCCCTGGACCCCCAATTCCCTGACCCCCTTGTCACCAGTATCCCCTGGACCCCCAATTCCCTGACCCCCTTGTCACCAGTATCCCCTGGACCCCCAATTCCCTGACCCCCTTGTCACCAGTATCCCCCGGACCCCCAATTCCCTGATCCCCTTGTCCCCATGACCCCCAGTTCCCTGATCCCCTGGTCACCAGTATCCCCTGGACCCCCAGTTCCCTGATCCCCTTGTCCCCTGCAGCACCAATTCCTCATCCCCTCACCCCCCAATCCCCCTCTCCCCCAGCCCCCCAATCTCCTCTCCCCGCACCCCCAGCCCCTCAATCCCCCTCTCCCATTTCCCCCAGCCCCCAATTCACCTCTCCCCTCTCCCCAGCCCCCCAATTCCCCTCTCCCTTTATCCCCTCACCCCCAGCCCCTCAATCCCCCTCTCCCCTCACCCCCAGCCCCCAATCCCCTCCTCCCCATCCCCCTCACCCCTCACCTTCTCCATGGTGTGCCGCAGGGTGCAGGGATCCTCGATGATGTGCCGGAAGAGCAGGGTGACCAGCGGGGTGAAGCCGGTGAAGCCGGAGCTCTGCGTGAGCGCCAGGATGGTGCGGGTGGAGCGCAGCTCGGCGAACAGCAGCGCGTGCTTGTGCTGCCGCGTCAGGCGCAGGCACAGGCGCAGCGTGGCGTGCAGCGTGTCGGGGTCGGGGTCCACGGGCACCCCCAGCATGCTGACGCACGCCCGCAGCACGGCCGGCACCGCCTCCTCCGCCAGGCCCCGCACCGGAGCCTCGGCGTCGGGATCATCGCGGGGCTCCTCGGGGGTCGGCGTGGGGCAGGGAGGGGACGGGCAGGGGGCGGCGGGAGCGGTGCTGGCGGTGGTGGTGGCGGTGGTGGTGGTGGTGGAGGGGGGATCTTCGTCTGTAGAAGGGGGGTCTGGAGCTGTGGGCATGGGGAAAGGGTGAGGAGGGTGGTTTTGGGGGTTGGGTATGGCTGGGGGGGGGTCTTGGGCACTCGCTTGTGGCCCCTGTGACCCCCCCCATGGCCAGTCTGACCCCCAATGACCATTCCGATCCCACCATGACCCTTGTGACCCCCCCATGACCACTCTGACCCCATTGTGGCCTCTGTGAACCCCCCCATGCCCTCTGTAACCCCCCCTCATGGCCTCTATGACCTGCCATGACCATTCTGACCCCCTCGTGACCCCCCACACTCCCCCAAAACCCCTCAGACCCCCCTATAACCCCTCAGACTCCCTGCAAAACCCCTCCAACCTGCCCGTGACCCCTCAGACTCCCCCTCCACGATCCCTCAGACCCTCCCCCAAAACCCCTCAGCCTCCCCAGCCCCATACCGGGGGTCTCGTCCTTGCCCTTCCCCTCCGGGTCCTCGGTCCCCCCCTCGTCGCGGCCCTTCCCGGCGCGGGGGGGTCTCAGCAGCGTCAGCATCACCGGGCGCCGGTTCCCGGTCTCCTCGTTCACCTGGGGACAGCGGGGGGGGGACAGGGGTGACACTGGGGCCCCTCCCCATGGGGTGACACCAGGGGTGTGTCCCTCTGCCATGGGGGGATTCCCCAGTCCCACGAGGTGACACCAGTGGAGTGTCCCCGGCAGTGGGTGACACTGGGGCTGTGTGCCCCTGCCCTGGATGGCCCCAGGGGACTGTCCCCTACCTTTAGGGGTGTGTGCCCCTGTCCTGGATGGCCTCAGGGGACTGTCCCCTATCTTTAGGGCTGTGTCCCCCTGCCCTGGATGGTCGCAGGCTGTGTCCCCATGTCCCCCAGCCCGTGCCCAGCCCCTCACCTGCACCACGGTGGTGAACTGCACGGTGTAGTGCCATGTCCCCATGACCCTGGGCTGTGTCCCCACGCCCCTGGGCCATGTCCCCACGCCCCAGAACCGTGTCCCCACACCCCAGAGCCATGTCCCCATGAACCTGGGCCATGTCCCCACGACCCGGGGCCGTGTCCCTATGACCCTGGGCCGTGTCCCCACAACCCGGGGCTGTGTCCCCACGCCCCAGAGCCGTGTCCCCACGACCCTGGGCCGTGTCCCCACAACCCGGGGCTGTGTCCCCACGCCCCAGAGCCGTGTCCCCACGACCCTGGGCCGTGTCCCCCACAACCCGGGGCTGTGTCCCCACAACCCGGGGCTGTGTCCCCACGACCCTGGGCCGTGTCCCCACAACCCGGGGCCGTGTCCCCACGCCCCAGAGCCGTGTCCCCACGACCCTGGGCCGTGTCCCCACAACCCGGGGCTGTGTCCCCCACGCCCCAGAGTCGTGTCCCCACGACCCGGGGCCGTGTCCCCATGCCCCCCAGCCCGTGCCCAGCCCCTCACCTGCACCATGGTGGTGAACTGCACGGTGTAGCGCCGCCGGCCGGCCGTGAAGCGCACGCTGGGCTCTCCGGCCCGCCAGGCCGCGTCGATGGTGCTGTTGTTGCTGGCGCTGTAGCTGCACCAGCGGCCCCGAGCGGTCGTCGAACCAGCGCCAGTTGTTCCCAGTGGCCTGCAGGTACTGGGGGGGCACGCGGGGAGGGGAGGGTCAGCAGCCTGGAGCTCCTCGTGCGCCCCCCAAACCCTGCTTGGGGTGGCACGGGATGTGGTGGGGGTGGTGAGGTCACCGTCCCCACCGCAGGGACGCTGTGTGTCCCCCAGGACCCTGCGTGTCGCCCCAAACCTTGCACGTCAGCCTCTGTGTCACCCAGAACTCTGTGTGTCACCCACTGTGTCACCCAGGGCTCTGTGTGTCACCCCCTGTGTCACCCAGGGCTCTGTGTGTCACCCCCTGTGTCACCCAGGGCTCTGTATGTCACCCCCTGTGTCACCCCTGTGTCACCCCTTGTGTCACCCAGAACTCTGTGTGTCACCCACTGTGTCACCCCCTGTGTCACCCCATGTCACCCAGGGCTCTGTGTGTCCCACTGTGTCACCCCTTCTGTCACCCCCCTGTGTCACCCCCTGTGTCACGGGCTCTGTGTGTCACCCCCTGTGTCACCCCTGTGTCACCCAGGGCTCTGTGTGTCACCCCCTGTGTCACCCCCTGTGTCACCCCATGTCACCCAGGGCTCTGTGTGTCACCCCCTGTGTCACCCCCTGTGTCACCCCCTGTGTCACCCCCATGTCACCCAGGGCTCTGTGTGTCACCCCCTGTGTCACCCCTTGTGTCACCCCCTATGTCACCCCTGTGTCACCCCTGTGTCACCCAGGGCTCTGTGTGTCACCCCCTGTGTCACCCCCTGTGTCACCCCATGTCACCCAGGGCTCTGTGTGTCACCCCCTGTGCCACCCCTTGTGTCACCCCCTGTGTCACCCCCTGTGTCACCCCATGTCACCCAGGGCTCTGTGTGTCACCCCCTGTGTCACCCCTTGTGTCACCCCCTATGTCACCCCTGTGTCACCCAGGGCTCTGTGTGTCACCCCTTGTGTCACCCCTGTGTCACACCCTGTGTCACCCAGGGCTCTGTGTGTCACCCCCTGTGTCACCCCTTGTGTCACCCCCTATGTCACCCCTGTGTCACCCAGGGCTCTGTATGTCACCCCCTGTGTCACCCCTGTGTCACCCCTTGTGTCACCCAGAACTCTGTGTGTCACCCACTGTGTCACCCCCTGTGTCACCCCATGTCACCCAGGGCTCTGTGTGTCCCACTGTGTCACCCCTTCTGTCACCCCCTGTGTCACCCCCTGTGTCACCCAGGGCTCTGTGTGTCACCCCCTGTGTCACCCCTGTGTCACCCAGGGCTCTGTGTGTCACCCCCTGTGTCACCCCTTGTGTCACCCCCTATGTCACCCCTGTGTCACCCCTGTGTCACCCAGGGCTCTGTGTGTCACCCCCTGTGTCACCCCCTGTGTCACCCCATGTCACCCAGGGCTCTGTGTGTCACCCCCTGTGTCACCCCTTGTGTCACCCCTTGTGTCACCCCTTGTGTCACCCCCTGTGTCCCCCAGGGCTCTGTGTGTCACCCCGTGTCCCCCACTGTGTCACCCTGGCTGCTCCACCCTCATCCCAGCCCCACTGCGTGTCCCCAGAAGCCCCCCATGTCCCCTCCCAGGCCCCCAAACCCCCAAGGACCCCCCCAAATTGCCCCCAGCCCCCCCCCCACCTTGTTCATCTGCGCGCGGCGCTTGGAGGACACGGCCGTCTTCTCATAGAAATCAATCAGCAGCAGCACAGGGGTGATCCACCTTTTTTTGGGGGGGACAAAAGAGCGGTGAGAGCATCCTGGGGGGATTTTGGGGGGTTCTGGGGGGCTCTGTGAGGGGTCCCTCCTTACTTGGGGGTCTGCACCTCCTTGTGCTCCTTGGCAGCCTGCAGGCAGGGCTGCACCACCTCCAGCAGCTTGATCAGCACGTCCAGCACGCAGCTGGACTCCACCACGCGGGCACAGGGCAGCTTCAGCTCCTGCGGGAGTCGGGAGCAGCCCAAAAACATCAGCACCCCAAAATATCCACCAAAACACCCCCAAAATCCTGACCAAAATATCCAGAAACAGCCCCGAAATAGCCACAGAAACACCCCCAAAATCCTGACCAAAATATCCAGAAACAGCCCCGAAATAGCCACAGAAACGCCCCCAAAATCCTGACCAAAATATCCAGAAACAGCCCCGAAATATCCACAGAAACACCCCCAAAATCCTGACCAAAATATCCAGAAACAGCCCTGAAATATCCACCAAAACACCCAAAAAATCCTGACTAAAATATCCAAAATCAGCCCCAAAATATCCACCAAAACACCCCCAAAATCCTGACCAAAATATCCAGAAACAGCCCCAAAATATCCACCAAAACACCCCCAAAATCCTGACCAAAATATCCAGAAACAGCCCGAAATAGCCACCGAAACACCCCCAAAATCCTGACCAAAATATCCAGAAACAGCCCCGAAATATCCACCAAAACACCCCCAAAATCCTGACCAAAATATCCAGAAACAGCCCCAAAATATCCACCAAAACACCCCCAAAATCCTGACCAAAATATCCAGAAACAGCCCCGAAATAGCCACCGAAACACCCCCAAGCCAGCACGCGAGCCAGACCCCACCATGGGGTGCTTCAGCTCCTGGGGCACCCCAAAAACATCAGCATCCCCAGAAAGATCCCAAAACCCCCAAAATACCCTCAAAACTCCCCAAAACAACCCCAAAGCTCAGGATTTTTGGAAAAACAAGCCACCTCCAGAAAACACCCAGCATGTTTTGTGAGGCCCAGGGACCCTGGGGTGCTCCCCACAACTTACGGGGTGCCTCCCTCAGGTTTTGGGTTGTCCCTTCCAGGTTTTGGGTTCCCCCCCTGGTTTGGCTGTGTACCCTCAAGTTTCGGGGTCACTCCCCAGGTTCTGGGGTTCTCCCAGGTTTTGGGATTCTGCCTAAAGCTTTAGTTCACCCCCCCCCCTGCCCCCACCCCGTTTTTTGGGGTCACTCCGCAGGGTTTGGGGTACCTCGAAGAGCAGGGTGAGCAGCAGGATGCGCGTGGCCAGGTTGGAGGCCTGGGGCAGGGGTGGCCATTTGGCTGATCCACTCGGACACCGTCTTGGTGTCGCTGGTGGTCAACGGCACGGCCGCCTTGATCAGGACATCGGCCGCCTCCCACACCTGGGGGTCAGTGGGGTCAGAGTGGTCAGCGGGGCCAGGGTGGTCAGCGGGGCCAGGGTGGTCAGGGTGGTCAGTGGTCAGCGGGGTCAGGGTGGTCAGCGGGGTCAGGGTGGTCAGTGGGGTCAGTGGTCAGTGGGGTCAGGGTGGTCAGTGGGGTCAGTGGTCAGCAGGGCCAGGGTGGTCAGCGGGGTCAGGATGGTCAGGGTGGTCAGTGGTCAGCGGGGTCAGGGTGGTCAGTGGGGTCAGTGGTCAGTGGGGTCAGGGTGGTCAGTGGGGTTCAGGGGTCACTGGGGGTCAGTGGGTTCAGTCGGTCAGTGGGGCCAGGGTGGTCAGTGGGCCAGGGTGGTCAGTGGGGCCAGGGTGGTCAGTGGGGGTCAGTGGTCAGTGGGGTCAGGGTGGTCAGTGGGGTTCAGGGGTCACAGGGGGTCAGTGGGTTCAGTCGGTCAGTGGGGCCAGGGTGGTCAGTGGGGCCAGGGTGGTCAGTGGGGCCAGGGTGGTCAGTGGGGGTCAGTGGTCAGCGGGGTCAGGGTGGTCAGGGTGGTCAGTGGGGTCAGGGTGGTCAGTGGGGGTCAGTGGGTTCAGTCGGTCAGTGGGATTTAAGGGCGTCAGCGGGGTCAGGCTGGTCAGTGGGGTTCAGGGGTCACAGGGGGTCAGTGGGGTCAGTCGGTCAGTGGATTTAAGGGTGGTCAGTGGGGTCAGGGTGGTCAGTGGGGTTCAGGGTGGTCAGTGGGGTCAGAGTGGTCAGTGGGGTTCAGGGGTCACAGGGGGTCAGTGGGGCCAGGGTGGTCAGTGGGGTCAGTCGGTCAGTGGGGTCAGTCGGTCAGTGGGATTTAAGGGTGGTCAGTGGGGTCAGGGTGGTCAGTGGGGTCAGTCGGTCAGTGGGATTTAAGGGGGGGTCAGTGGGGTTCAGGGGTCAGTGGGTTCAGTCGGTCAGTGGGGCCAGGGTGGTCAGTGGGGTTCAGGGGTCACAGGGGGTCAGTGGGGTCAGTCGGTCTGTGGGGTCAGGGAGGTCAGTGGGGGTCAGTGGTCAGGGGTCAGTGGGGCACCTGGGGGTTCAGGGGGTCTCAGGGCTGGTTCAGGCTGGGTTAAGGCACATTTAGGGGTCTCAGGCTGGGTTTAAGGCCCCATATCTGCTGCACCCCGTTTGAGCACCGAGCCCCGGCAGGCCGGGCCATTGTGGTGCACGGCCATCATTGGGGTCAGGGGTCGCAGGGTGGGTTTGGGGCAGGTTTAGGCTGGGTTTAGGCTGGGTTTAGGCTGGGTTTAAGCCTCCATATCTGCTGCACCCCCTGTTTGAGCACCGAGCCCCGGCAGGCCGGGCCATTGTGGTGCACGGCCATCATTGGGGTCAGGGGTTGCAGGGTTGGTTTGGGGCAGGTTTAGGCTGGGTTTAGGCTGGGTTTAGGGCTCCGTACCTGCTGCACCCCTGTTTGAGCACGCTGTCCCAGCAGGCCGGACCGTTGTTGTGCATGGCCATCATTAGGGTCAGGGGTCGCAGGGTGGGTTTGGGGGTCTCGGGGTGGGTTTGGGGCAGGTTTAGGCTGGGTTTAGGGCTCCGTACCTGCTGCACCACCTGTTTGAGCACGCTGTCCCGGTAGGCCGGGCCGTTGCGGCGCACGGCCGTCATCAGCAGGTCGCAGACGCGGTACACGGTGTCCGGCAGCTCGTCCAGCAGCTGCGAGCAGCCGGGCAGCATCGAGTCCGTGAAGGCCCCGAGCTCGGCCGCCTCCAGCGGCTCAGCCCCCTCGAACTTCTCCAGGCACTTGGCCTCCTCCTCCTCCTGCCGCTCCCGTGCCCGCCGCTCCTCCTCCTCCTTGCGGCACGCGGCCTCCTGGGGGGGTAAATGGGGTGAGGAGGGGGCTTTGGGGGGAGAAATTGGGGTTTGGGGTAGGGAAATGGGGTTTGGGGCAGGGAAATGGGGTTTGGGACAGGGAAATGGGGGAGAAATGGGGGTTTGGGGCAGGGAAATGGGGTTTGGGGCAGGGAAATGGGGGAGAAATGGGGGTTTGGGGCAGGGAAATGGGGTTTGGGGCAGGGAAATGGGGAAGAAATGGGGGTTTGGGGCAGGGAAATGGGGTTTGGGGTAGGGAAATGGGGTTTGGGGCAGGGAAATGGGGGAGAAATGGGGGTTTGGGACAGGGAAATGGGTTTGGGGCAGGGAAATGGGGGAGAAATGGGAGTTTGGGGCAGGGAAATGGGGAAGAAATGGGGGTTTGGGGGGAGAAATGGGGCTATGGGGCAGGGAAATGGGGTTTGGAGGATGTAAAATGGGGGTTTTGGTATAGGAAACAAGGATTTGGGATGGGAAATGGGGTTTTTGGGGGGTCCCACCTCTGGGGACTCGGCACGCTGCTCCATGGGGATGTCCTGGCCCAGGGACATGGCGATGGCTCTCATCATCTGATCTTCCTCCGACATGCTCAGGTCCTGGGGGGCAGCGTCAGGGGCTGCGGCAACCCCCAGAGCACCCCAAAATACCCCCAGAGCACCCCAAAATCCACCAGAACCCCCAAAACCCTCCAAAATCCCTGAGGACCCCCCCCAATACCCCCTAGAAACCCCGCCACTAAAACGCTCCGGACCCACAAAAACCTCCAACCACCCAAAATTCCCTAGGACCCCACCCTGAACCACTCAGGACTCCCTAAAACCCCTCAGGATCCCTCCAAAACCACCCAAAACCCCTCAGATCCCCCCCATTTCCCCTTCCCCTGCTCCAGGACCCCCCAGCCCCCCCAGTGACCTGTGCTGAGCCCTCCAAACCTCTCCCCATACCCCCCCAAACCCCTCTCTGTGCCCCCCAAACTCCCCCATTTCCCTGTTCCCCGCTGCAGGACCCCCCAAACCCCTCCCTGTGCTCCCCAGACCTCCCCATTTCCCCTTTCTCCTGGCTCCAGCCCCCCCATTTTGCTCCCCCCAGCCCCCACTGACCCGTGCTGAGCCCCCCATGAGCGGGGGGCGGGTGGGTGAGCAGGTACTCCGTGGCCTGCTCCATGGTGTTGGTGTTGAGCAGCGCCTCCATGGCGTGCTCCGCGAGAAACCCATGTCCATCAGCTGGGGGGGCACACAGGGGGGTCAGGGGGGCACGGGGAGGGGTTTGGGGGGCACAGGGAGGGGTTTGGGGGATTTCAGGGGCACAAGGAAAGGGTTGGGAGGGTTTGGGGGGCACGGGGAGGGGTTTGGGGAGCACAGGGAGGGGTTTGGGGGGATTTGGGGGCACAAGGAGGGGGTTGGGAGGATTTGGGGGGCACGAGGAGGGGTTTGGGGGGCACGGGGAGGGGTTTGGGGAGCACAGGGAGGGGTTTGGGAGGCACAGGGAGGGGTTTTGGGGGGGATTTGGGGGCACAAGGAGGGGGTTGGAAGGATTTGGGGGGCACAGGGAGGGATTTGGGGAGCAGAGGGAGGGGTTTGGGGGGGATTTGTGGGGCACGGGGAGGGGTTTCGGGGATTTCAGGAGCACAAGGAGGGGGTTGGGAGGGTTTGGGGGGGCACGGGGAGGGGTTTGGGGGGGATTTGGGAGGCACAAGGAGGGGGTTGGGAGGGATTTGGGGGCACAGGAAGGGGTTTGAAGAAGATTTGTGGGACCTCCCACCCCCCCATTTTTCCATCTCCCCCCATTTTTCCCTCCCAACCCCCCCGCCCCCGTTTTTGCCCTCCCACCCCCATTTTTTTTCGTCCCACCCCTCAGTTTCTGAGGTCCTCCAGCCCCGTACCTGCTGCAGCTGCTGCTGGTTGACGTGGGGCTCCCGGCGGGCCCCCCCCTCGTCGCCCCCGGGCTCGTCGGGCGCGGGCCCCTCTCGCTCGCGGCCCAGGCGCTCGCGCAGCAGCGGCTCGGCCCGCAGGATGTGGCACAGGATGGCCAGCATGGACTCGGCCATGCGGCCACCATACACCTTCAGCGGCCGCCGCTGCCACAGCTGCTTGATGCAGGCGAACGCAGCCTGGGGACACGGTGGGGACACGGTGAGGACATGGTGGGGACATGAATTTTGGCTGGGGGGAAATAGGGTTCCTCCCCACCAAACCCATTCCCCTCCCAAACCCCATTCCTCCCATCCCAAACCCCATTTCCCTCTCCCAAACCCCATTTACCCCTCTTAAAGCCCATCTCCCCCTCCCAAACCCCATTTCCCCCTCCCAAACCCCATTTCCCTCTCCCAAACCCCATCCTTTCCCCTCCAACCCCCATTTCCCCCTCCCAAACCCCATTCCTCCCCTCCCAAACCCCATTTCCCCCTCCCAAACCCCATCCTTTCCCCTCCAAACCCCATTCCTCCCCTCCCAACCCCCATTTCCCCCTCCTCAAACCCCATTTCCCCCCCACAAATCTCATTTTTTCCCCCCCAGACCCCGTTTTTCCCCCTGCCCACCTTCTGGGTGACCACGAGGAAGCGCAGGGCGCTGAAGGGGGGGTGGCCGTGTGGGGGGGCCTTGGCGGGCAGCGCGTGGGGGGACTCCAGCACCGTGCTGGGGTTCACCATCTTCTCCACCAGCATCAGCCACGCGTCCAAGAACTCGCCGGTGCCGTCCGGCAGGTCGGGGTGCTCCAGACCCTCCCCCACCGGCACCTTGCCCCCCATGGACAGCGCCCAGTTAAAGGTCCTGGGGGGGAAAAGGGATTTGGGGTGTTGGGAGGGACCCCAAGGTCACAGGAGTGACCAGTTAAAGGTCCTGGGGGGAAAAGGGATTTGGGGTGTTGGGAGGGACCCCAAGGTCACAGGAGTGACCAGTTAAAGGTCCTGGGGGGGTAAAAGGGATTTGGGGTGTTGGGAGGGACCCCAAGGTCACGGGAGTGACCAGTTAAAGGTCCTGGGGGGGGGAAAGGGATTTGGGGTGTTGGGAGGGACCCCAAGGTCACAGGAGTGACCAGTTAAAGGTCCTGGGGGGTAAAAAGGATTTGGGGTGTTGGGAGGGACCCCAAGGTCACAGGAGTGACCAGTTAAAGGTCCTGGGGGGTAAAAAGGATTTGGGGTGTTGGGAGGGACCCCAAGGTCACAGGAGCGACCAGTTAAAGGTCCTGGGGGGTGTTGGGAGAGACCCTGAGGTCATGGGAGCATCCCCCCACCACAGGAAGGGAGTTGGAGGGTCAGTGTCCAGGACAGGGGCAGTGTCCAGGGGCACTGGTCAGTGTCCGTGGTCAGTATCCAGTGCCCAGTCAGCGTCCGGGCAGTGTTTGTCAGTGTCCAGTGTCCACGGTCAGTGTGCGGCGCCCGTGGTCAGTGTGCAATGTCCGGGGTAGCGTCCATGGTCAGTGTCCAGTCAGCGTCCAAGCTCAATGTCCAGTGTCCATGGTCAGTGTCTGGTCAGCGTCCGGGGTCAGTGTCCATGGTCAGTGTCCAGTCAGCGTCCAAGCTCAATGTCCAGTGTCCATGGTCAGTGTCTGGTCAGTGTCCGGGGTCAGTGTCCACTCAGTGTATGGGGGCAGTGTCTGTGGTCAGTGTCCGTGGTCAGTGTTCGGGATCAGTGTCCGTGGTCAGTGTCCGGTCAGTGTCCGTGGTCAGTGTCCGGGATCAGTGTCCGTGGTCAGTGTCTGGTCAGTGTCCGTGGTCAGTGTCCGGGATCAGTGTCTGTGGTCAGTGTCCGGTCAGTGTCCGGGGTCAGTGTTTGGTGTCCAGGGTCAGTGTCCGTGGTCAGTGTCCGGTCAGTGTCCAGCTCACTCGAAGAGGGCGTTGTGGCCGCCGGAGCAGAGGAATTTCTGCAGCATGAGGTGATAGGGGAACTTGCGCTCGTCGAACAGCATGGGCGACGTGAACCCCACCGAGCAGATGAAGAACGTCAGCCTGGGGGCACGGGGGGTCAGCGCTGGGCACGGCCCCGGGCACTGACCACGGGCACTGCCCAAGCTCCGGCCCCTGGAGCTGGCAGACCCCGTCCCTGTCCCTGGTCTGTCCCTGTCACCCCAGCCCCTCCTCTTTCCAAGCCCACCCCATTCCCAACCTCACCCCTCTCCCGCACCCTGCCCAATTCCATTCCCAGCCCCTCCTGTCCCAGCCTCACCCCTGCCCTATTCCCATCCTCATTCCCATCCCTGCTCCACTTCCTCTCCCATTTCCAATCCTACTCCCATTCCCATTCCTGTGCACATCTCTATTCCCGTTCCCGTCCCAGTTCCAATTCCCATCCCTCTTCCATTCCCTCTCCCTCCCCTGTACCCAATCCCATTCCCATGCCCACCCCATCCCATCCCTATTCCCGTTCCATCGTTCCCATCCCCGCTGTCCCCCGTGGTCACTGACCAGAACCACGGTGTGGGGGTGTAGGGGGCGGTTGCCAGCTCAGCCCCTTGGTCAGCGCCGAGGCCGTGTCCTTCCCCATCCCATCCCATCCCTAATCCCAATCCCAATCCCAATCCCAATCCCATCCCGTTCCATCGTTGCCATCCCCGCTGTCCCCGTGGTCACTGACCGGAACCGTGGCGTTGGGGTGTAGGGGGGCGGTTGCCAGCTCAGCCCCTTGGTCAGCAGGCGGGTCAGCGCCGAGGCCGTGGCGCGGGCGGCCGCGGTGGGCGCGGGGGCGGCGGCGGCCGCGTGGTGGCTGCGGCGCTGCCGCACCGGGGAGCCCACGCACAGCTTGACCAGCAGCCCAAAGAGCTCGGCCAGCGCCCGGCCCAGCCGCGACGAGGCTGCGGGGACACGGGGGACAGTGAGACCCCGGGTGGGGACAGAGGGACAGAGGAGACAGGGGGGAACATGGGGTGAGACCCTCGAGGGGGACACGGGAACAGAGGGGACATGTCAGAGCTCAGGGGTGAGACCCTGAGGGGGACACAGGGGACAGGGGGACACGGGAGAGCTCAGGGTGAGACCCTGAGGGGACACAGGGGACAGGGGGGACACGTCAGAGCTCAGGGGTGAGACCCTCGAGGGGACACGGGGAACATGGGGTGAGATCCTGAGGGGACACAGGGGACAGAGGGACACGGGAGAGCTCAGGGGTGAGACCCTCGAGGGGACACAGGGGACAGGGGAGAGCTCAGGGGTGAGACCCTCGAGGGGACACGGGGAACATGGGGTGAGACCCTGAGGGGACACAGAGGACAGAGGGGACACGGGAGAGCTCAGGGTGAGACCCTGAGGGACACAGGGGACAGAGGGGACACGGGAGAGCTCAGGGTGAGACCCTCGAGGGGACACGGGGGACAGGGGAGAGCTCAGGGGTGAGACCCTCGAGGGGACACAGGGAACATGGGGTGAGACCCTCGAGGGGACACAGAGGACAGAGGGGACACGTCAGAGCTCAGGGTGAGACCCTCGAGGGGACACGGGGGACAGGGGAGAGCTCAGGGTGAGACCCTGAGGGGACACAGGAGTGAGACCTGGGGGGAGGACACAGGTGAGACCCCTGGGATTCCCCCCGAGCTGTTTTAGAGGCCCCCTAACACAATTTTGGGGTCTCCCATTTTAGGCCATTTCTGGAGCCCCCTGACTGATTCCTGGAGCCCCCCACCCCGGTGTTGAGGCCCCCTCCCCGTTTTTGGGCCCCCCCTCACCGGAGAGCAGGGGTTTGATCTGTTTGATGCGGGCGGCCATGGCTGGGGTGATCTTGGCCTTGGCTTTGGGGTCGCTGGCGCTGGGCTCGTCCGTCTCCATGGGGGCCAGGGGCTCCCCCTCCAGCCCCATCCCCTCCAGCAGCCCCTGGGCTGGGGGGGGGTCACTGCCCACCCCCCCCACGGGGCCCGGGCCCTCCGCCTCGCCCTCTGTGGGGGAGGGGGGTGAGAGATCCACAGAGACCCCCAAAAACCATCTTTCCTACAGAGACCCCCCCCAAAAAGTGACCTTTCCTACAGAGAGCCCCCCCAAAACTGACCTGCCCCACAGAGACCCCCCCAAAAAACCTTTCCAAGACTCCCCCAAATCCAGCCTGCCCCAGAGACACTCCCCAACCCCCCCAACTTCCATAAATCCACCCAAAATCCACATAAAGCCCCTCCAACCCCCAATAAAGCCTCCCCAAAACCCCCATAAATCCCCCCAAACCCTCCCCAACCCCCCCCAAAATCCCCATAAATACCCCCAAAATCCACATAAAGCCCCAACCCCCCCCCCCCAAAACCCCTATCAATCCCTCCCAAACACCCCCACAAAAATGCCCCCCAGGCCTCCCCCAGCCCCACCTGCCCTGCGGCCGCCCTGGGGGGGGCTGGGGGCCGTTTTCTCCTCCTTGGGCACGAGTTTCTGCATGTCAGCCTGGCCAAACTCACAGCCTGGGGGGAGGCTGGGGGGGCACAGGGGGGGTCACGGGGCTGGGGCACCTCCCAGGTACCGCAGAGCCCCCCCAGTGCCTCCCAGTGCCCCCCAGTAACCTGTTAGGGGGGTACAGGCACAGGGAGCAGCACAGCCGGCTCAGCCTGGTGTCCCCCCAGTGCCCCCCAAACCCTCACCAGTGCCCTCCCAGGGCCCCCCAAACCCTCACCAGTGCCCTCCCAGTGCCTCCAGTGCCCTCCCAGTGCCCCCCAAACCCTCACCAGTGCCCTCCCAGGGCCCCCCAAACCCTCACCAGTGCCCTCCCAGTGCCTCCAGTGCCCTCCCAGTGCCCCCCAAACCCTCACCAGTGCCCTCCCAGTGCCTCCAGTGCCCTCCCAGTGCCCCCCAAACCCTCACCAGTGCCCTCCCAGTGCCTCCAGTGTCCCCAGTACCTGTTGGGGGTGCAGAGGGACAGCAGCACGGTGCTCTCCCACACCAGGGAGCAGTAGAGCTGGCTCAGCTTGCCCAGCACGCTCAGCCCCAGCTGGGACCCCCACTGTTCACTGAGATGGCCCTGATCTCGCTCTGGGGGGAACAGCAGGACCCCCAAAACCCCCTGAGACCCCAAACCCCTCCCAAAACCCCTTTCAAACCCCCCAAACCTCATTCAACCCCCTCAAACCCCTGCCAAACCCCCCCAAAACCCGCTCAAACCCCACTCAAACCTCCTCAAACCCCACTCAAACCCCCAAACCCCACTCAAACCCCCCAAACCCCCCCAAACCCTGCTCAAACCCCACTCAAACCCCCCAAACCCCCCCAAACCCTGCTCAAAACCCCACTCAAACCCCCCAAACCCCACTCAAATCTCCTCAAACCCCCCAAACCCCACTCAAATCCCCCAAACCCCACTCAAACCCCTGCCAAACCCCACCAAACCCCGCTCAAACCCCACTCAAACCCCCCAACCCCCCCCCAAACCCTGCTCAAACCCCCCAAACCCACTCAAATCTCCTCAAACCCCCCCAAACCCCAAATCTCCTCAAACCCCCACCCCAACCCCCCCAAACCCCCCTCAAATCTCCTCAAATCCCACTCAAACCCCCCAAACCCCACTCAAATCTCCTCAAACCCCACTCAAACTCCACCAAACCTCACTCAAATCTCCTCAAACCCCACTCAAACCCCCCAAACTCCACTCAAATCTCCTCAAACCCCACCAAACCCCACCCAAATCTCCTCAAACCCCACTCAAACCCCCCAAACCCCACTCAAATCCCACTCAAACCCCCCAAACCCCACTCAAATCTCCTCAAACCCCACTCAAACCCCACTCAAACCTCCTCAAACCCCACTCAAACCCCACCAAACCCCACTCAAATCTCCTCAAATCCCACTCAAACCCCCCAAACCCCACTCAAATCTCCTCAAACCCACTCAAACTCCACCAAACCTCACTCAAATCTCCTCAAACCCCACTCAAACCCCCCAAACCCCACTCAAATCTCCTCAAACCCCACCAAACCCCACCCAAATCTCCTCAAAACCCCACTCAAACCCCCCAAACCCCACTCAAATCCCACTCAAACCTCCCAAACCCCACTCAAATCTCCTCAAACCCCACTCAAACTCCACCAAACCCCACTCAAATCTCCTCAAACCCCACTCAAACCCCCCCAAACCCTGCTCAAACCCCACTCAAATCCCCCAAACCCCACTCAACCCCCCCCAAACCCCACTCAAATCTCCTCAAACCCCACCCCAACCCCCCCAAGCCCCTCCCCTGTTACCTGTCCCCACCCTGCAGGTGTGCACGAACATCATGATGAAGGCGTGAGCGGCGGTCAGTGCGTGCAGCAGGGGGGTGGCCTGGGCTGAGAGCGTGGCGTCGGGCACGGCCCCGGCCCCGGCCAGCTCCCGCAGCAGCACCGAGCCCCCCGGGGCCTCGATGGGCCGGTGCAGCGGCTCCAGCGCCGACAGCACGGCCTCCAGCTGCACCAGCCCCTCCTGCAGCACCTTGGGCTCGTGGGAGAGAGTCTAGGGGGACAAAGATGGGATATTAGGGTCACTGAGGGGTCACTGAACCCTCCTGGAACACCTTGGGCTCATGGGACAGCGACTGGGGACACGCAGAGGGGACACTGGGGTCACTGAACCCTCCTAGGGGTCACTGAACCCTCCTGGAACACCTTGGGCTCATGGGACAGCAACTGGGGACACGCAGAGGGGACACTGGGGTCATTGAGGGGGTCACTGAACCCTCCTGGAACACCTTGGGCTCATGGGACAGCGATTGGGGACACGCAGAGGGGACACTGAGGTCACTGAACCCCCCTGGAACTCCTTGGGATCATGGGACAGCGATTGGGGACACGCAGAGGGGACACTGAGGTCATTGAGGGGGTCACTGAACCCTCCTAGGGGTCACTGAACCCTCCTGGAACACCTTGGGCTCATGGGACAGCGACTGGGGACACACAGAGGGGACACTGGGGTCATTGAGGGGGTCACTGAACCCTCCTGGAACTCCTTGGGATCATGGGACAGCAACTGGGGACACACAGAGGGGACACTGAGGTCATTGAGGGGGTCACTGAACCCTCCTAGGGGTCACTGAACCCTCCTGGAACACCTTGGGCTCATGGGACAGCGACTGAGGACAAAGGGGGGACAGAGAGAGCATCATCAGGGTCCATACCAGAATGGATTTGCAGCCCCCCAGGGCTATACCAGGATGGATTTGCAGACCCCCACGATGGATTTGCAGACCCCTGAGACCCCCTGGGTGGGTTTTCAGTGCTCCCAGCCCATACCAGGATAGATTTGCAGCCCCCCAAGATGAATTTGCAGCCCCCCCCGGATGGATTATAGCATCCCCTCTCCAATGCCAGGACGGATTTGCAGCCCTCCAGGATGGATTTGCAGCCCCCCAGGATGGATTTGCAGCCCCCCAGGATGGATTTGCAGCCCCCCAGCCGTACCAGGATGGATTTGCAGACCCCAGCCACGGCCTGGCAGGCTGCAGAGGTGGGGAAGTCCACGGGCAGGTTGGGCAGCCCCAGGATGGTGACGAGCGGCCGCAGCCCCCGCTGGGCCACGAACTCCTGGCAGTGATCGTCCGTGGTGTTGTTGCTCAGGATGGACTCCACGAACTTCATCTGTGACAAAAGGGGGTCAGGGGAGCTCTGAACCCCCTCAGGGGCAGGTCAGGACCAGGGGGGACCCCCAGGGACGGTGCTGGGCCTCACCACGTTGAGGATGTAGTCCATGAGCGGGATGGGGATGCGCTCCTCCGTGCCCACCACGCTGCAAGCACAGAGGGGATGGTGAGGGGAGCGTGATCCTCCCCAGAACACAAAATCAAATAAACGAAGCTGGGAGAGACCTCTGAGAACACCTCATCACCATCAAGCACCACATCCAGCCTTGGCTTCAACGCCTCCCTGCCAGACCCGTTCTGGGAAGTTTTTGCCGATTCCCAGCCTAAATTTCCTCCTCTGATCCCTTTCCTCCAAGCTGAACCCCTTCCCCAGCTCCCCCAGGATCCTCCAGACCCTTCCCCAGCTCCCCCAGGATCCTCTCCACCCCAGACCATCCACAAACCAGCACTGAGCACAGACTCCCGGGGACACCGTGGTGACCTCCCAGACCCCCCCAGCCCGCCCTGTCCTGCTCACGTCTGGCTGGGCTCTGCCTCGCTCTGCTGGGCAGCCCCGAAGCTCTGCATGGCCTGCACCTCCTCCTCCTCCTCATCCTCGCTCGAGGCCTCCTCGGCGGCATGGGGCGAGCGCGGGGGCGGCGCGGCCGCCGTCCCGTCCGCCTTCTGCATCGACGGCTTCTGGCAGATGTACTTGGGGTCCCGGCCCAGGCTGCAGATCTCCTCCAGCAGCTGCGGAGGGGCTGGCATTTAGTGGGGGGCTGGCCAGATTTTGGGGGGTCCTGAAGCCCCACAAGTGTCCCCAGGTTGTCACCTTGATGATGGCGGTGGTGGCGTCGGTCTTGAGCGTGGGCTGGTGCCGCATGAGTTCGTCCACGGCGCTGCCCAGGTTGGAGGCTGTGTCACCTGGGGGGACAGAGAGTGTTTTGGGGGGGCAGAGCGAGTTTTGAGGGGGGCAGAGGTGGTTCTGGGAGTTAAATAAATAGGGGATGATGCCCAAAGTAAATACAAGCGCCTCCAAAAAACAAGAAAACAATTTATATGTCAAGATGATATTTTGCCAAAAGGCTGGTGGGGTCCCCAGTGTCCCCAGTATCCCTAGCATCCCCAGTGTCCTCAGTCTCCCAGTATCCCCAGCATTCCCAGTACCCCCCACTCACTGAGGGGGGATCAGAGCCGCGGCGCCAGCGCGTGGCGGGCACGTAGTCAGGGGACAGCAGCACCTCGTGTGTCCCAGCATCCCCGGTATCCCCATGCCCCCAGTGCCCCCAGTCCCCCCGGTGCGCCCCGCTCACCGAGGGGGTCGGAGCTGCGGCGGCGCCGCATGGCGGGCAGGTAGTCGGGGGACAGCAGCACCTTGAAGAGGCGCTCGAAGGGCTGGCACTGCACGAAGCTCTGCAGCCCCCGCGCGTTCAGGCACAGCGCGCTGAACACGTTGGGCAGCGAGCCCAGCACCTCCCGCGTCGCCGGCACCTGCGCAGGTGAGGACAGGTGAGGGCAGGTGAGGGGTTATGGCACACCTGGGGCAGGTGTGGGGCACACACAGGGCAGGTCAAGGGGCTGGGGGCACACCTGGGGCATGCACAGGGCAGGTGAGGGGCTGCACCACACCTGGGGCAGCTGTGGGGCACACACAGGGCAGGTCAGGAGCTGGGGGCACACCTGGTGTGGGGCAGGGGCTGGGGGCACACCTGGGGCAGGTCAGGGGCTGGGGGCACACCTGGGGCGGGGCAGGGGCTGGGGGCACACCTGGGGTGGGGCAGGAGCTGGGGGCACACCTGGTGTGGGGCAGGGGCTGGGGGCACACCTGGTGTGGGGCAGGGGCTGGGGGCACACCTGGGGCGAGGCAGGGGCTGGGGGCACACCTGGTGTGGGGCAGGGGCTGGGGGCACACCTGGGGCGAGGCAGGGGCTGGGGGCACACCTGGGGCGGGGCAGGGGCTGAGCTCGGGGCACACCCGGTGTGGGGCAGGTGGTGGGGCAGACACTGGGCAGGTGTGGGGCAAAGCTGGGGCAGACACTGGGCAGGTGTGGGGCAAAGCTGGGGCAGACACTGGCAGGTGTGGGGCAGGTGGTGGGGCAGACACTGGGCAGGTGTGGGGCAAAGCTGGGGCAGACACTGGGCAGGTGTGGGGCAAAGCTGGGGCAGACACTGGCAGGTGTGGGGCAAAGCTGGGGCAGACACTGGCAGGTGTGGGGCAGGTGTGGGGCAGACACTGGGCAGGTGTGGCTCCAGCACGGGCAGGGGAGCAGCAGGCAGGGAGGCAGGGCTGGGGTGGAGCTGGGACAGGTGTGGCACTAGGACAGGGGGCAGGCACAGGACAAGTGTGGGGACAGGCGATGCTCAGGTGAGCAGACAGGTGAGAGGCAGACCTGGAGCAGGTGTAAGAGAGGAAAGGGGACAGGTGCAAAGCAGGTGTAAGGACAAGTGAAGGGCAGATGTGGGAACGGGTGGTGGAACAGGTGCAGGGCAGGAAATGAAACAGATGCGAAGACAGGTGAGGGGACACACAAGAGGACAGGTGCTGGGAAACACAAGGACAGAAATGAGGGAACAGGTGAGGGACAGGTAAGGGGACAAGTACAGGGACAAGAAAGGGAACAGGTGCACGAACAGGAAATGGAACGAACAAGCAACAGGTGCAGGGTGGGTGTGGGCGGGTGCATGACGTGGAACAGCACAGAGACAGCTGATGGCACAGCGAGGGGACAAATGAGGTGACAGAGGTGAGGACAGGTGCTGGACAGGTGAGGGACCTCACTCATGGCCTCCATGAGCAGCACGTGCAGCGTGAGGTGAGGGAGCAGATGAAGGGACACACAAGGAGACAGGTGACAGGTACAGGACAGGTGAGGTGACAAGTGTAGCACAGGTGACACGTAGCACAGGTAAGCCCCACTCACGTCCTAGATGAGCAGAGCGTGCAGCACGACGTCGGTGAGAGGACGCGCAAGAGGACAAGCGAGAGGGCAGATGAAGGGATACACAAGGAGAAGGGTGACAGGTGCAGGACAGGAGAGGTGACAGGTGCAGCACAGGTAAGCCCCACTCACGTCCTTGATGAGCAGAGCGTGCAGCATGACGTCGGTGAGGCCGTTGTCCTGCAGCGAGGACAGCAGCGAGGGCTCCTGGAACACGAAGACCGTCACCACCTCGGTCGCTGCGGCGGAGGAGAGAGGGGGGCACTGAGGGCAGGTAGAGCACCTGGCGGGGTCCCCGCTCCGTGCCCGCCCCGCGCTGCCCAGGTGGGGCCGGGGCGTGGCTCACCCAGCAGGAACAGCGAGGGGCCGTAGTACTCGGCGTTGCTGATGATGTGCTTCAGCGAGGTGGGCAGCGAGCCGTCCATCACTGCGGGGGACACGCGTGGTCAGTGCCACCACCCCTGCCACCCCCCGGGGGGGTTTGGGGACATCGGGGACCACCCACCGTGCCGGATGCCGTCGGAGAAGGCGGGGTCTTGGATGGCTTTTTTGAGGAAGTTCAGCATGGATTTGAGCAAAGCGGCGCGCTGGGGGATGCACTGCACTCCTGGGGGGAGACAGGGAGAGGATTGGGGGGCACATGAGGAAATTGGGGTGTCCCCATGGAGCAAAGCAGATGTGGAAAAGGATTTGGGGTCTTCATGGCGGGGGAATTGGGGTGTTAACATGGGGAAGGAACTGGGGTGTCCATATAGGGATGGAATTGGGGGGTCCACAAAAGGAAGGGATTGGGGTGTCCATGTAAAGAGAATTGGGGTGTCCACATAGGAACAGAATTGTGATGTCCACAAAAGAAGAATTGAGGGGTCCACATAGGAAAGGAATAGAAATATCCGTGCAGGAGGAATTTAGGTATCCACGTAGGGAAGGAATGGGACCGTCCACATCGGAAAATTTGGGTGTCTGTATCAGAGCAATTGGGGTGTCCCTAAAGGGAAGGAATTGGGGTCCAGCGAAGCCCCCGTTGTCCCCAGCCCCGGGAGGCACCTACCGCCACGTGGGGAAGGGGTGGCAGCGCTGGTGCTGGGCACGGCGGGCGGGGCTGGTGGCACCGGGTCCGGCCGGGCTTCGGCCGAGGGGCCGGGGCTGCTCTCCATGGCCACGTCGGTCACTGCAGGGGGACGGTGACGTTGCAGGGGGAACAGGTGACACCACGGAGGGAACAGGTGACACCACAGGGGGGACACTGCTGTTCCCACTGCTGCTCCCAGCCCTCTGCTCACCCTCCATGTCCGTCTCCATGTCCTCGCCCTCGGGCAGGGTGGCAGCGGGCGGGCGCTGCACTTTGGGCTTGATGACGAAGGGACACTCGCGACGGCACAGGTCCACCTCGTGCTGGGGGGAACAGAGCCTCAGCACCCCAAACCACCCCAGGGGACCTCAAAAGCAGGGCGGGGGAAGGGGGGCAGCACCTCGAGGCGGTAGATGAAGATGGACAGCCCGCTGTGCGACTGGAAGGCGGCCATGTCCAGGTTGGTGATGAGATCCACCACCCGCACCGCCCGTGTGACGAACGTGATCTGGTCCTGCTCGTCCCCCAGGAACTTGATCACCTGGCGAGGGGACAGACAGCAGGTGAGGCACTCCCCGAGGCACCTGAGAGCCACCCACAGGTGAGAAGAGCTCACCTTGAGCAGCGCCTCCATCATGCCGCACGACACCAGTGCTTCGCCGCCCGCGTCGTAGCTGGCCAGGTGGTACAGGAAGGAGAAGAGCGCCGTGGCGAACTGGTGGGGGTAGGGCTCCATGGAAGGGTCTGGGGGTGTACAGGTGTGGTTAGGGCGGGTTGCACCCCCCCAGGTGACCCCCCAGCCCCCCGGGACGCACCGATCATGGCCTGGATGCAGTTGCGCACCAGCACGGGCAGGAAGCCGTGGTAGGAGGCGGTGCCGGTGCAGTCGATGATGCTGCTGAGCTTCGGCGTGCGCTCCAGGTGCACGATGGACGTCAGCGTCCGCAGGGAGGCCGCCTTGATGTCCTGGGAGGGACAGGCGAGGGACACATGAGGGACAGGGGAGGGACGCTCATGTCCTTGATGAGCAACAGGTGCAGCGTGACATCAGTGAGGGGATACACAAGGGGACAGGTGACGTGACAGGTGTGGGACAGGTGAGGGACAGGTGAGGGACACTCGTGTCCTTGATAAGCAGCGTGTGAAGCGTGACATCAGTGAGGGGATACACAAGGGGACAGGTGATGTGACAGGGGAAGGCAGAGGCGAAGGGACAGATGCAAGACACGTGAAATGACGGGAGCAGGAGAGGTGCAGGAGAGGCACAGGAGGTTAGGTGAGAGATGAGGGACGATTGAAGTGACACGTGTACAAGTGAAGTCACAGCTGCAGGACAGGTGAGCCACGTTCACGTCCTTGGTGAGGAGCACGTGCAGCGTGAGTGAGGGAACACACGAAGGGACAGCTGAGGGGACACACGAGGAGGCAGATGGAGACACAAGGGGACAACTGAGGGGACAGGTGAAGGGAACAGACGAAGAGACAAACGAACAGCTAAGGGGACAGCTGAAGGAGCACATAACGGGACAGATGGAGGAACAGCTGAGGGGACAGGTGAGGGAACACAGGACAGATGAAGGAACAGCTGAGGGGACAGATGAGAAAACACAGGACAGATGAAGAGCTGAGGGAACAGGTGAGGAAACACAGGACAGATGAAGGAAGAGGTGAGGGAACACAGGACAGATGAAGGAAGAGGTGAGGGAACACAGGACAGATGAAGGAAGAGCTGAGGGAACACAGGACAGATGAAGGAACAGCTGAGGGAACACAGGACAGATGAAGGAAGAGCTAAGGGAACACAGGACAGATGAAGGAAGAGCTGAGGGAACACAGGACAGATGAAGAGCTGAGGGAACAGGTGAGGAAACACAGGACAGATGAAGGAAGAGCTGAGGGAACACAGGACAGATGAAGGAAGGGCTGAGGGGACACAGGACAGATGAAGAGCTGAGGGAACAGGTGAGGAAACACAGGACAGATGAAGGAAGAGCTGAGGGAACACAGGACAGATGAAGGAAGAGCTGAGGGAACACAGGACAGATGAAGGAAGAGCTGAGGGAACACAGGACAGATGAAGAGCTGAGGGAACAGGTGAGGAAACACAGGACAGATGAAGGAAGAGCTGAAGGAACACAGGACAGATGAAGGAAGGGCTGAGGGAACACAGGACAGATGAAGGAAGAGCTGAGGGAACACGGGACAGATGAAGGAAGGGCTGAGGGAACACAGGACAGATGAAGGAAGAGCTGAGGGAACACGGGACAGATGAAGGAAGGGCTGAGGGGACACACACAGGGATGTACGAGGGGACAGGGCTCGGCCCCAGGGGTCTCACCATCAGCTGCTTGTCGGTGATCTGCAGCACGTCCACCAGCTCCTCGATCAGCCCGTTGTACAGGATGCTGTTGGCCGACTCCTGCAGCGCGTTGGAGTACACTGCGGAGAGTGGGGGGTCACCCCAACTGCCCCAGGACCCCCCCCAAAGCAGCCCCTGAGCCCCCCCAAACCCACCCCCCAATTAAAACAAGCCCTAAGGAAGGCCCACCCAGGATGGAGATGGCGTGGAGCCGCGCCTGCACTGCCTGCAGCCGCTTCTTGTGGTTGGAGAAGCCGTGGGCCAGGCGGATGTGGGTGAACAGCAGCATCTAAGAGGGGGAACAGAGGATTTGGGGGGGTCAGGGAGGGTCTGGGGGTCACCCACAACCCATGAGGATGTCACCCCATCCCCTCGATGTCACCCCACGCACCTGCTTGTCTTTGGGGATGCTGTACATCTTGGTCAGGGACTCCATGATCTCCGAGGGGCTCTCTGAGATCTGGGGGAGAAAAGGAAAAAGAAATTGGGAGGGGCAGAAGCAAAACTGGGGTGCAGGAGACAAAACTGGGGGGGGGGAGGGGGGGCAGGGGACAAAACTGGGGTGTGGACAGACAACATTGGGGGGCAGAGAACAAAACCGAGGTGCAGGGGACAAAACTGGGGTGCAGAAGAACAAGATTGAGTGCAGAAACAAAATGGGGGAGCAGAAGACAAAATGGGGGGGCAGGGAACAAAAGGGCAGGGCATGGGGGAGCCCCGACCCAAGCAGAGCCCCCCCCCCAAATCAAGGTGCCCCCCCACGCTCACCTTGTCCAGCTGCTCGATGTGGATGTAGTGCAAGGTGGTGCTGGTGGCCTGCAGGGGTCACAGGAGGTCAAGGGGTGGCCCCGGTGCTTTGGGGGCCTCCTCGTGACCCCAAATGTCCCCAGTGTCCCCAGTGTCGCTCACCCTCTTGTCCACCTTCACCTCGACGCCCGGCTCGGCGTAGAACTCGAAGTGCAGGGTGGTGGCGCTGGGGGGGTATTTCTGGGGAGGGGACATGGGGGGGGTAAGGGGAGCACAGCAGGGTCCCCTGCCCTGGGGTGACAGGGCCAGGCTGGGGGACACAGGGAAAGGGGTGGGGGGACCCCAGATGCAACAGGGGGGACAAAGCAGTGCTGGGGCACACGGGAGGTGACACGGAGATCGGATAAGACAGCGCTGGGGACACCCTGAGGGGACACCAGCCAGCGCTGGGGAGCCCCGGATGGGATCAAGGGGCCTCAGGATGTGACAAAGGCACACAAGGTGATGTGTGTGCCCCAGCACAGGACAGGAGGACACAGGTGAGTTCTGGGGACCCCCATGACAGGACAAACTGACACAGGTGAGTTCTGGGAACACCCGTGACAGGACAAACTGACACAGGTGAGTTCTGGGGACACCCATGACAGGACAAGGTGACACAGGTGAGTTCTGGGGACCCCCACGACAGGACAAACTGACACAGGTGAGTTCTGGGGACCCCCACGACAGGACAAACTGACACAGGTGAGTTCTGGGGACACCCAGGACAGGACAAACTGACACAGGTGAGTTCTGGGGACACCCACGACAGGACAAACTGACACAGCTGAGTTCTGGGGACACCCACGACAGGACAAACTGACACAGGTGAGTTCTGGGGACACCCATGACAGGACAAACTGACACAGGTGAGTTCTGGGGACACCCAGGACAGGACAAACTGACACTGGTGAGTTCTGGGGACACCCAGGACAGAACAAACTGACACAGGTGAGTTCTGGGGACACCCAGGACAGGACAAACTGACACAGGTGAGTTCTGGGGACACCCACGACAAGACAAACTGACACAGGTGAGTTCTGGGGACACCCAGGACAGGACAAACTGACACTGGTGAGTTCTGGGGACACCCAGAACAGGACAAACTGACACTGGTGAGTTCTGGGGACACCCAGGACAGGACAAACTGACACAGGTGAGTTCTGGGGACACCCAGGACAGGACAAACTGACACAGGTGAGTTCTGGGGACACCCATGACAGGACAAGGTGACACAGGTGAGTTCTGGGGACACCCAGGACAGGACAAGGTGGCACAGGTGAGTTCTGGGGACACCCAGGACAGGACAAGGTGGCACAGGTAAGTTCTAGAGATGCCCAGGACAGGACACAGGTGACACAGGTGACACAGGTGAGCTCTGGTGACACCCAGGACAGGACAAGGTGACCCACAGCAGCTCAGGGTGACCTGCAGGTGCTACTCACCATCATGTGCAAGTCCCGACAGCACTCAGCCAGCCCGAATCCGTTCTCCTTTCCACCCCAGCTCTGCAGGGAGACCAGCCCAGCTCAGTCCCGCTCTGCTGAGCCCCCAAACTCCCCAGAACCCCCCCAAAAAAACCCCGCCCACCTCGGCCAGGTGCTGCAGGCGGGCCAGCAGGGGCCCGCGGCGCTCGGAGCCCAGGCGGGTGATGTAGTTGGAGCGTTTGCTGAACACGTAGAGCAGGTTGAGCACGGCCAGCACCACGTGCATGTCCGAGGAGGCCAGCAGCGTGGTCAGGTGCTGCGGGGACAGGACAGGTGTGTCAGCGTGTCACACGCCTGGGGACACACAGAGGGCGGGTCTGGGGGCGTGCCCACCTCGATGGAGCTGTAGAGGTGGCGGGAGAAGCTGTACTCGATGAGCAGGGCCGTGAAGTTGAGCAGGGCCAGCAGCAGGGCCTTGAGGGGCTGGCGCTCGGGCCGGTCGCAGGCCAGCATCCAGCTCATGGCCTCCACCGGCCGGCCCGCCTCGGCCAGCAGCGCGTCGAAGCGGTCCAGCAGGTCCACCCAGTGGTACAGCTCGCACTGAGGGGGGTCAGGCGGGGAGATGTGGGGCCTGGGACCCCCTGAGCCCCCCATGAACCCCCCACGAACCCCCCACATCCACCCAGTGGTACAGCTCGCACTGAGGGGGGTCAGGCGGGGAGATGTGGGGCCTGGGACCCCCTGAGCCCCCCATGAACCCCCCACATCCACCCAGTGGTACAGCTTGCACTGAGGGGGGTCAGGGGGGGAGATGTGGGGCTGGGGGCACAGCCTGGGACCCCATGAACCCCCCACAAACCCCTCACACCCAGCCAAGGGTACAGCTCGCACTGAGGGGGCTCAGGGAGGTAAGTGGGGCTGGGGGCACAGCCTGGGATCCCCTGAGCCCCCCATGAACCCCCCACGAACCCCCCACATCCACCCAGAGGTACAGCTCGCACTGAGGGGGCTCAGGGGGGGAGATGTGGGGCCTGGGACCCCCTGAGCCCCCCCATGAACCCCCCACAAACCCCCCACATCCACCCAGTGGTACAGCTTGCACTGAGGGGGGTCGGGGGGGAGATGTGGGGCTGGGGGCACAGCCTGGGACCCCATGAACCCCCCACAAACCCCTCACACCCAGCCAAGGGTACAGCTCACACTGAGGGGGCTCAGGGAGGTAAGTGGGGCTGGGGGCACAGCCTGGGATCCCCTGAGCCCCCCATGAACCCCCCACGAACCCCCCACATCCACCCAGAGGTACAGCTCGCACTGAGGGGGCTCAGGGGGGGAGATGTGGGGCCTGGGACCCCCTGAGCCCCCCATAAACCCCCCACGAACCCCCACATCCACCCAGAGGTACAGCTCGCACTGAGGGGGGTTAGGGGATTAAGTGGGGCTGGGGGCACAACCCAGACCCCAGCCCAGCCCCCCCTAAACCCCCATATCCCAGGGGGGACCCTCAGAACTCCAAGGAGAAACCCCAATATCCCAGCCCAGCCTGCTCAGATAGCAGCTGAGCCCCTTCCTCAACACAGGGCAAAAAAAATGGGAGTTTTGGAGGCTGAGAGGAATTTGGGTCCTCCCCAGGTGTTTGGGGGAAAACTGAGATACTCCCCGCATATTTTGGGGTCTACAGGGTGCTCCCCCCACTGGTTTTAGGCATATTGGGGTTCCTCCTTAAAGTTCTAGGAGTCTGTGAGAGAAAATTTGCACCCAAACGGCTCCAGGATGGGGAGGAAACGGGGACTCGTGGCTGTGAAGATGCTGGTGAGCCCACCCCCCACTCCCCAATTTGGGGAAAGGTAAATAAAAAGTGCGGGGGGGGGGCTAACATTGGGGTGCGCTGCAGGAAATGTAGAAAGCCCCCCACATTTCCAAACCTCCAGAAAACTCCAGAACTGCCCCACCCAAGGGCTCAAGGGGTTTTCAGCTGAAAGCAGGGACGCCCCCTCATTTCAGGACCACTCTGGGGTACCCCCCCTGCCACTCTGGGGGTGTTCCGTGTGATTTGGGGGTGCTCCAGGGTGACACCCCCCCGGGGCAATGGCCAGTTTGGGGACAAGCTCAGCACCACCCTGACAAACTGTGGACAAGCCCTTGGGAAATTCCTACGTGTCTCAGGGCTCCCCAGGTTTTGGGGACCCCCCCCCTAGGTTTTAGGCCCCCCACCCCGGTTTTGGGACCCCTCCCACCTTCCCAATGTTCCATGTCTTGATCTGCTGCAGCTCTGTCACCAGCTGCTCATCGCTGCAGCCTTTCAGCTTCTCGATGAGGGCCCGGCAGTCAGCGGGCTGAGGGACGCACGGAACTCAACGCGGCCCCCTCCTCGCGTCCCCAACACCCCTCAATGTCCCCAAACCCCTCCTCATTCCCCTCCCAATGCCCCCGCCCCCCAAATGTCTCTAACTCCCCCCAACACTCCCTGAGTGTCCCCAACACCCCTCGATGTCCCCAAAACCCTCCATTCCCCCCTCAATGTCCCCCACTCCCCCCAGACATCTCCAATTCCCCCCCCAGGGTGTCCCCAAACCCTCCCTGAGTGTCCCCAAACCCTCCCTGACTGTCCCCAACCCCTTCCTGAGTGTCCCCAAACCCTCCCTGACTGTCCCCAAACCCTTCCCGAGTGTCCCCAAACCCTTCCTGACTGTCCCCAAACCCTCCCTGACTGTCCCCAAACCCTCCCTGACTGTCCCCAAACCCTCCCTGACTGTCCCCAAACCCTTCCCGAGTGTCCCCAAACCCTCCCTGACTGTCCCCCAAACCCTTCCTGACTGTCCCCAAACCCTTCCCGAGTGTCCCCAAACCCTCCCTGACTGTCCCCAAACCCTCCCTGAGTGTCCCCAAACCCTTCCCGAGTGTCCCCAAACCCTCCCTGACTGTCCCCAAAACCCTTCCTGACTGTCCCCAAACCCTCCCTGAGTGTGCCCAAACCCTTCCCGAGTGTCCCCAAACCCTTCCCGAGTGTCCCCAAACTCTTCCCGAGTGTCCCCCATCCCTCCCTGACTGTCCCCAAACCCTCCCTGACTGTCCCCAGCCCCTCACCGCCTCCGTGGGGGTTTTCTTCAGTTTCGTCCGATCCACTTTCATTTTGGGGGTTCCGGTCCTCGTGCTCCGCCTGCGGCCACACGTGGGGGGGAGGGGGAAGGGGGGAGGGGGGAGGGGGTCACACCTGGGCTGCCCCCCCCACAACGGGTCAAACCCCGCTCCCCGCCTGTCCCGACAGAGCCTCCCTGTCCCGACAGGGCCTCCCTGTCCCGACAGGGCCCCGGGACGTGGCCCCCCCCGCCACGGGCCAAAGCCCCGCCGCCTCGGGATGTCCCGCGTCCCGACAGGGCCCGGCTGTCCCGACAGGGCCCCGCTGTCCCGACAGGGCCCCGCTGTCCCGACAGGGCCTCGCTGTCCCGACAGGCGCCGCGGCGGCCGCGGCCCGATGACGTCGCGGCACCGGCTGAACAATGAATGTGCAAAACCCCGCCGTGCCCGGGGGGGGGGGGTCGCCGGGAGCCCCCCCAAACCCCACTGCCCCCCCACCCCAATTAACCCCGCGGGGGGGATGACGAGGGGCTGTAATTAAAGGCTGTAATTACGGGCGGTAATTAAGGGCTGAGGCTGCCGCGTGCCGGGGCTCCCCCCCCGGTGCCCCCCCCCCCCCGCCCCCGCCGGCCCGGCCGGTTCGGTGACAGTGACGCATCACTTTGGGGGGGGCCGTTTTGGGGGTGTCCCCCCCACCGCCCCCCGGGGGGAGGCGTCAAAAATAAGCTTGAAGCTTCCAGCCCGTTTTCCCCCCCCAAAAAAAAAAACCTTCCCGAAGTGAGACACCCCCCCTTCCCCAAAAAAAAATTCTCCCGCGCCGCCCCCCCCCCCCGGGGAGGTTTTGAGGCTGCCCCCCCTGCCCGGTTCGAACGCGGGGAGCCCTTACCGGGAATCACTCCCAGTCCATCCTCGGCCCGGCCGGTCGCTGCGAGGGGGAGGGAGCCGGGAGCTGCTGGTGGGGGGGGAATTGGGGAGGGGGTGTGAAATACTGGGGGGTTTGGGGGGTCCCGTGCGAGCGGCCGAATGATGGGGGGGCTATCCCAACAAGGGATCCCCCAAACCGCAGCGTGGGGGACCTTGAGGGTGGGAAGTGACAGCCCAGAATCGCCATAAAACGTGAAAAAAAATGCGAACAGAAAAATGTGTGCTAAGGAAGCAATGAGGGGAACCCCCAAGTCCTAGAGGATCTGAAGGAAGGGTGGGGGTCCTAAATCCCGGGGAGCTGCGGGAAGCACGGCCTAGAGGATGGGGAAGGGGGGGGCCGCTAAAGGGGTCCCCCAAATGTCGGGAAACCGATGAGGGGGACCCTGAGTGATGGGAGGGGATTGCGGGGGAGTGGAAATGAGGCTGGGATTCCTAAATAATGACCACCACAGAAAATAGCCCTAAAATACGGGGGACCTTAAAGACGTGAGAAAGCTAAATTGAGGTGGAGGGGCGGCCGAACACTCCAAATCTCGGGAGGGCCTGAGTCCCCGCAAAGGGGGCCTGTACCGGGGGAGGCCGCAAGGGCCGGGGCAAGTGGGGCCGTGAGAGAAGGAAAGGAGCCCCCAAATCACGGGGGGCCGCCGGGGAGTGGGGGGGGGGGGCGGGCCCCTCATGACGGAGCCGGGCGCCATCCCCCCCCATGCCGCGGGCCCCGCAGCGGCACCGGGCCGAGCCCCCCGCCCCGCCGGCCCCGGTACCTTGAGCGGGCGGGGAGAGCAGGGGGGGGTTAGAGCCCGGCCCGGGCCCGTCCCGCCGCTGCCGCCGCCGCCATCTTACACTGAGCCCTGGCCGCGGCCCGAGATCCCGCGAGAGCCGCCGCAAATCCCGCGAGAGCAGCCGGCGGGACGGGAGGAGGCGGTGCCGCGGGGGATAGCGTGGGGGTGGGACAACGCCGGCGGCAGCCAATGGAAACGCGAGAGGCGCGGCGGCCAAGTCTCGCGAGAGCGCGCCTAGCAGCAGGGGGGGGAGCATGGACAAGCCTCGCGAGACTTCGTGAGGAGCGTGGGGGAGGGGAGGCGGTCCCTCACGGATCCCGCCTCGTACCGGGAGGAGGGGGAAGGGAGGGGGGGCTGACGGTGAAGGGGTGGAAGGCCCTGCCCGCCACACAGCGGCTCAACCCCCCGCTCCCCTCGCAGGCCGCGGGCCCCATGCCGTTCCCTCAAGCACCGGCACTCACCGGCACGCTGATGAGAGCGAGATCTCGCGAGGCGCTGGCGGCAGCGCGGCCCCGAAGCCTCGCGAGAGGCGCGCGGAGCGAGGGGGAGAGAGAGAGAGAGAGAAGCGAGAGCGGCAACGGGAGAGCGGCCCCGCCGCGGGTGGGGGAGGCAGGGCGGGGGGAGCGCGGCCGCTGCCTCAGCGGCGGGAACGGCGGCGGCGGCGGCGGCGGCGCGCGCGCGGATCTCGCGAGAGAGCGCCGGCGGCGAGCGGCTCCAAATCTCGCGAGATTGGAGATCGCCCTCCTCGGCCGGCGGACAGGATGTCGGAGGAGCGCTGCCTGAGGGAAGCGCGAGGTCTCGCGAGAGCTGGCCGGCGGCGCGCGCTGAGGGGGAGCACGTGACCCTGCCCGGGGCATTTTTCACCAATTTCGGGTTTTTTCTTTTTTTTTCCTTTTTTTTATTCTACAAATACAAAAGGAGGGGGGGCGGGGCCGCGGCCTCCGGACACGCCTACAAAACAGGGGCAGCCAATAGGAAGCGGCCCCGCCCCATCAATCAACCTGAAAACACTTTGGGGGGGGAACAAAAAAAAAAAAAAAAAACCCAGCGGAAAGATGGCTCCGCCCCTCCCGCAGCTGTGGGGCGGGGCTTGTCCAATCGCCTGAGCTCCTGGAGGCGGGAAATGGGAAAGCCCCGCCTCCTTTCCATCCACACCAATGGGAAGGCGGGAACCGTGGTGGGCAGAGCCAGGATTCAGCTCCACCCTCTGTGGGCGTGGTTTTTTAGCTATGTGGGCGTGGTTTGAGGTTACCGTGCCCATTTTACCCTACATGACCAGTGGGCGTGGCTTGGACTGTGATACGGCGTGGTCTCAGATGACTCCGCATCGTGGGCGTGGCCCCAGAGGGGTCAGGTGGAGCCACACCTCAAGGGGTGGGGCCTACAACAAGCCACGCCTTTTTAGCGAGCATGTTCTGATGGGTGTGGTCCTGTCGTGCCCCGCCCCCTTTCTGCAGCAGCCCCGCCCATAGTTCATTGTTCAGCCTGCAGTGGGCCGAGCCTGGCAGGGCGTGGCCGGCCCCGCCCTCAGAGCAGCAGTTTCCCGTTGCGGTGGATTTTGAGGATGCGGCCCAGGCGCTGCTTGGCTGTGGCCAAACCCTTCCGGGGGCGCTTCCCTGCGGGCGGGGCAGAATGTCACCGGGACTGGGGGGACAGAGACCCCTCCCCAAAACCACCCCGGATCCCCCCGAAAATCACATCAGACCCCCCCAGATACGCAGACAACCCCCAAAAACCCCTCAGACCAACCCAAACCCTCCTCAAAACCACTCAGCTCCCCCTGAACCCCCCCAAATCCCCTCAGACCCTGCCCAAAACCCCCCTACAGCACCGAGACCCCCCCAAAGACCCCCCAAGCCCCATACAAATCCCCCCCAAATCCCCTGAGACCCTGCCCAAAACCCCCCTACAGCACCGAGACCCCCCCTAAAAACCCCCCAAGCCCCATACAAATCCCCCCAAATCCCCTCGGACCCTGCCCAAAACCCCCCTACAGCACCGAGACCCCCCCCAAAAACCCCCCAAGCCCCATACAAATCCCCCCAAATCCCCTCAGACCCTGCCCAAAACCCCCCTACAGCACCGAGACCCCCCCCAAAAACCCCCCAAGCCCCATACAAATCGCCCCAAATCCCCTCAGACCCCCCCCCCCAAAAAAAACTCCCCTGGGCAGCCTCCCCAAATCCCCTCCGATATCCCCAAAATCCCCTCGGACCCCCCCAAACCCCTCACCGTGGCTGGGGGGGGCCGTTCCGGGGGGCCCCCGGCGCTGGCTCAGGAACACCCCCGGGGCCATGGGGGTGGGGGCGCGGCCGGGCTGAGCCCCGGGGAGGGGTCCCGGCCCCCCCGGCCGCGCCGTGTACTCGTGGTCAGCCAGGCTGGGGGGGTACGGCGGCTCCGGGGGGGGCTCCGGCGGGGGCTCGGCCTCGGCTTCGCCCCCCCCCAGCTCCGCCTCAGGCTCCGCGTCCCCCTCGGGCTCGGCTTCGGGGTCTTCGTCTTCCTCATCTTCCTCCTCCTCCTCTTCTTCCTCCTCCTCTTCTTCCTCGGGGGAGGGGGGCGAGGGGGGGCGGCGCTTGGCAGGGCCCTTCCTGCGCTGCAGCTTCCGGTGCTCCTGGGGGGTCGGCGGGGGTGGATTTATGGGGGAGTTTGGGGGGTCTGAGGGAGAATTATGGGGGTTTGGGGGGTCGGGGGGAATTTATGGGGGAGTTTGGGGGGTCTGAGGGGGATTTATGGGAATTTATGGGGGAGTTTGGGGGGTCTGAGGGGGATTTATGGGAATTTATGGGGGAGTTTGGGGGGTCTGAGGGGGAATTATGGGGTTTCTGGGGTCTGAGGGGGATTTGGGGGGGTTTGGGGGGGTCGGCGGTGGATTTATGGGGGTTTGGGGGGTCTGAGGGGGAATTATGGGGGTTTGGGGGGAATTTATGGGGGAGTTTGGGGGGTCTGAGGGGGATTTATGGGGATTTGGGAGGGTTGGGGGTGGATTTATGGGGGAGTTTGGGGGGTCTGAGGGGGAATTATGGGGGAGTTTGGGGGTCTGAGGGGGATTTGGGGGGGTTTGGGGGGAATTTATGGGGGAGTTTGGGGGGTCTGAGGGGGATTTATAGGGGAGTTTGGGGGGACTGAGGGGGATTTATGGGGGAGTTTGGGGGGTCTGAGGGGGATTTATGGGAATTTATGGGGGAGTTTGGGGGGGTCTGAGGGGGATTTATAGGGGAGTTTGGGGGGATTTGTGGGGGAGTTTGGGGGGGTCTGAGGGGTCAGGTGGGGATTTATGGGGGGGTTTAGGGGGATTGGAGAGGGATTTGTGGGGGTTTAATGGGGTCACAGGGGTTTTGTGGGGGTCAGAAGAGGATTTATGGGGGAGTTTGGGGGTCTGAGGGAGGTTTATGGGGGAGTTTGGGGCATCTGAGGGGGATTTATGGGGGAGTTTGGGGCATCTGAGGGGGATTTATGGGGGAGTTTGGGGGGTCTGGGGGGATTTATGGGGGTGTTTGGGGGGTGCTGTAGGTCTAAAGAGGAGTTTGAGGGGATCTCATCACTCCAACCCCCCTGAACTCCCTCCCCCCACCAAACCCCAAATCTCCCCCCTGCCGTTCTCCCCACCGTTCCTCCCAGTTCCTCCCAGTGCTCCCAGTTCACCTGCTGGGCCAGTTTGGAAGCCCCAAATCCCCCCCCTCCCCCGACAATCCCAAAATCACCCCCAAAATCACCCCCAAAACCTCCTGAACTCGCCTCAAACCCTCCCCGGACCCCCCAAAATGCCCCCACCCCGCCCCCCCCAGACCCCAAACCATCCCTCCCAGTTCCTCCCAGTGCTCCCAGTTCACCTGCTGGGCCAGTTTGGCAGCGGCTGCTGCCAGCCCGGTCTCCACCGAGGCCACGCGCGTCCCCTCCCGCACCGGGCGGCTCTGCCGGGGCAGCGACGGCGTCACCCGGGCTGGGGACACCCCAAAGTCAGACACGGAACAGGGGGGACACCCCAAAATCCAACATGGAATAAAGGGGGACACCCCAAAGTCAGACACGGAACAGGGGGGACACCCCAAAATCCAACATGGAATAAAGGGGGACACCCCAAAATCAGACATGGAATAAAGGGGACACCCCAAAATCCAACATGGAATAAAGGGGGACACCCCAAAACGAAACAGGGAATAAAGGGGGACACCCCAAAGTCAGACATAGCAAAGGGGACACCCCAAAATCAAACACGGAATAAAGGGGGACACCCCAAAGTCAGACACGGAACAGGGGGGACACCCCAAAATCCAACATGGAATAAAGGGGGACACCCCAAAATCAAACATAGAATAAAGGGGGACACCCCAAAGTCAGACATGGAATAAAGGGGGACACCCCAAAATCAGACACGGAACAGGGGGGACACCCCAAAATCCAACATGGAATAAAGGGGGACACCCCAAAGTCAGACACAGAACAGGGGGGACACCCCAAAATCAGATATGGCAAAGGGGACACCCCAAAATCCAACATGGAATAAAGGGGGACACCCCAAAGTCAGAAACGGAACAGGAGGAACACCCCAAAATCAAACATGGAACAGGGGGGGACACCCCAAAATCCAACATGGAATAAAGGGGGACACCCCAAAGTCAAACATGGCAAAGGGGGACACCCCAAAATCAGGGCACAAATAAAGGTGGATACCACAAAATCTGACATAGAAGCAAAGGGGACACCCCAAAATCAGACACTGAATGGGGGGACACCCCAAAATCCGAGCATGGAACAAATGGGAGACACCCCAAAATCAGACAGGACAAAGCGGGACACCCCAAAATCAGAGCATGGAGCAAGGGGGACGCCTCAAAATCAGAGCTCAAATAAAGGGGGACACCCCAGAGTCAGCCAAGGCAAAGGGGGACACCCCAAAATCAGAACATGAAACAAATAGGGGACACCCCAAAATCAGACTCCAAACAAGGCAGGAGGGACCCCAAATCAGCCCCTGCCCCGAAGGAATGGGAGCTGGGGATCCCCAGGGACCCCAAATCCCACCCCAGGTCCCCTCAAATCCCCCACACTTCCTAAAAACCCCCCAAAACTCACCCCAAACCACCCCGTCCTGCCCCAGGGACCCCCAAAATCTCCGAATTTCCTCCCAAACCCTCCCCCCCCCCCCCCCCCCGAGGACCCCCCCCAAACCTTTGGGGCTCCAGGGGGCGTCGTCCGTCACCTTCTTCTTTTTGGGGAGCGATTTTAGGGCGGGGTCATCCTCGTCCGACTCCAGCGAGGGGTAAACTGGGGGGGGAATTGGGACAGAAAAAATGGGGTTCAGGGGGGTCCTGGGGGCAGGAAAAGGGGAGTTCAGGAGGATTCCACCACGGCCTGGGAGTGTTTTTGGGGTGCTCTGAGGTGATTTTGGGGGCTTTTGGGGTATTTCTGCGATATTTTGTGTGTTTTTGGGGGCGCTTTTGGGGGTATTTTTAGGATGTTTTGGGGGTCACGCTCACTGTACTCAGCATCCTTGAAGCAGGGTGGTTTTGGGGTGTTTTTTGGGGTGTTTTGGGGTGTTTTTTGGGATGTTTTTTAGGATTTTTTTGGGATGTTTTGGGGTGTTTTTTGGTGTCACACTCACTGTACTCAGCATCCTTGAAGCAGGGTGATTTTGGGGTGTTTTGGCGTGTTTTTTGGGGTGGTTTTGGGGTGTTTTTTGGGATGTTTTTTGGGATGTTTTGGGGTGTTTTTTGGGGTGTTTTTGGGGTCACACTCACTGTACTCAGCGTCCTTGAAGCACGGTGGTTTTGGGGTGTTTTTTGGGGTGGTTTTTGGGATGTTTTGGGATGTTTTTTGGGGTGGTTTTGGGGTCACACTCACTGTACTCAGCATCCTTGAAGCAGGGTGGTTTTGGGGTGGTTTTGGGGTGTTTTTTAGGATGTTTTGGGGTGGTTTTTGGGGTGTTTTTGGGGTCACACTCACTGTACTCAGCATCCTTGAAGCAGGGTGGTTTTGGGATGTTTTTTGGGATGATTTTTAGGATGTTTTTTGGGGTGTTTTTTGGGGTGGTTTTTGGGGTCACACTCACTGTACTCAGCGTCCTTGAAGCAGAGTGGTTTTGGGATATTTTTTGGGGTGTTTTTTGGGGTCACACTCACTGTACTCAGCGTCCTTGAAGCAGAGTGGTTTTGGGATATTTTTTGGGGTGTTTTTTGGGGTGTTTTTTGGGGTCACACTCACTGTACTCAGTGTCCTTGAAGCAGGGTGGTTTTGGGGTGGTTTTGGGGTGTTTTTTGGGGTCACACTCACTGTACTCAGCATCCTTGAAGCAGGGTGGTTTTGGGGTGGTTTTGGGGTGTTTTTTGGGGTGTTTTTGGGGTCACACTCACTGTACTCAGCGTCCTTGAAGCAGGCCCCCAGGCTGTCCTGCTCGTCCAGGCTCCCCTCGGCCTCGCTGTCGGTGCTCCGGGGGGCGGGGGGGGCTCTGCGGGGCCCCCCAGACCCCCCAGGACCCCCCCTTTCGGTGCCCCCGCCCCCTCCCCACCAGTTTGGGGGTCCCAGGGGGGTCCCCGCGGGCAGGTTGGCCATACAGAGCATGCCCTGGATGGCCTCACGCGTGCTGGGGGAGGCGGGGGCCTCGCTGGGGGGAAAAAAAGGGAAAAAAAGGGGGAAAATGGGGGTTTGGGGGGGGTCACGGCACATTCAGGATCCTCAAATTGAGGAGAGACAGCCCCAAAAGGAGATGGAGAGGGGCAAAGTGAGCCCAGCCACAGAAATGACCCCCAGAACTCCCCAGGAACCCCAAATAACCCCAAAACCCCAACGCCTGACCCCAAATAACCCCCAGGAACTGCAAAACCCAACCCGGGAACCCAAATAACCCCCAGGGAATCCAAATAACCCCCAGGGACCACCCCAAAACACAACCTGGGACCCCAAATAACCCCAAAACCCAACCCCAAATAACCCCCAGAAACCCCAAAACCCAACCCAGGACCCCAAATAACCCCCAGGAACCCCAAAACCCAAGCCAGGAACCCAAATAACCCCCAGGGAACCCAAATAACCCCCAGGGACCACCCCAAAACACAACCTGGGACCCCAAATAACCCCAAACCCCAATGCCTGACCCCAAATAACCCCCAGGAACCCCAAAACCCAACCCAGGACCCCAAATAACCCCCAGGGAACCCAAATAACCCCCAGGGACCACCCCAAAACACAACCTGGGACCCCAAATAACCCCAAAACCCAATGCCTGACCCCAAATAACCCCCAGGAACCCCCGCAAGCCAAACCCCAGCTCCCCCAAAAGCACCTGGGGACCCCCCCAGATATCTGGGGATCCCCAAAATCAGCCCAGCATCCCCTTAAAGCTCCCCGGGACCCCAAAACCCAAGCACAGCCCTCCCAAAACATTTGGGGAGCCCCCCAAAAGCCCCTCAAATCCCTCCCCCAGCCATGGGGACCCCCAAATCCAGCCCAGCTCCTGCTCAAAGTCCCCCAGAGACCCCCAAAACCCAACCCATGACCCCAAATAACCCCCAGGGAATCCCAAAACCCAACCCCAGCCCCACAGCTGCCCCCCAAAATCCCCCAGGGATCCCTCCCAGACCCCTCAAACCCAGCCCAGCCCCCCAGGCCCCCCCAAACCTGAGCTGGGGGTACTCGGAGCCCCCCACTTGCCGGCTGGCCTTGAGCAGGTCCAGGATCCCGGCGCTGCCCCCCGCGCCCCCCTCGTCCTCCTCGTCCGTGGTGTAATCCTCCTGTGGATCAGGGGGTCAGAAACACCCCAAAAACACCCCAAAACCACCCCAAAAACACCCCAGTCCGTGGTGTAATGCTCCTGGGGATCAGGGCGTCAGAAACACCCCAAAAACACCCCAAAAACACCCCAAAAACAACCCCAGTCCGTGGTGTAATGCTCCGGGGGATCAAGGGGTCAGAAACACCCCAAAAACCACCCCAAAAACACCCCAAAAACAACCCCAGTCCGTGGTGTAATGCTCCTGGGGATCAGGGCGTCAGAAACACCCCAAAAACACCCCAAAAACACCCCAAAAACACCCCAAAAACAACCCCAGTCCGTGGTGTAATGCTCCGGGGGATCAAGGGGTCAGAAACACCCCAAAAACCACCCCAAAAACACCCCAAAAACAACCTCAGTCCGTGGTGTAATCCTCCTGGGGATCAGGGGGTCAGAAACACCCCAAAAACACCCCAAAAATACACAAAACATCCCAAAAACACCCCAAAAGCCACCCCAGTCCGTGGTGTAATCCTCCTGGGGAAAAAGGCATCAGAAACATCCAAAAATAACCAAAATCACCTCAAAAATATCCCAAAATACCCCAAAAACAACCCCAGTCTGTGTTGCAATCCTCCTGGGGTGCAGGAGATCAGAAACATCCCCCCCAAAACCCCAAAACCCTCCAATCTCTGTTTTCAGGGTGTCCCCCCCAAAAGCCCCCCAGGACACCCCCAGTTCCCTTAAACCCCACCAAAACCCCCAGAGCCCCCCAAAATCCCCCCTAATACCCCCATGGATCCCCCAAAAACCCCCCCAAAAGCCCCCCCAGGACACCCCCAGTTCCCTTAAACCCCACCAAAACCCCCAGAGCCCCCCAAAATCCCCCCATGGATCCCCCAAAAACCCCCCCAAAAGCCCCCAGGACACCCCCAGTTCCCTTAAACCCCACCAAAACCCCTAGAGCCCCCCAAAATTCCCCCTAATACCCCCATGGATCCCCCAAAAACCCCCCCAAAAGCCCCCCAGGACACCCCCAGTTCCCTTAACCTCCCCAGAGCCCCCCAGAACCCCCCCGGGGTCGCCCCCAGACCCACCTCGATGTCAAAGTCGACCTCTCCTGGCTCCCGCACCCGGTTGGGGTCGGAGCAGGGCTTGGCCCGGGGCAGCTTCCGGGGGAGCCCTGGGGACACCCCAAAAACGGGATTGGGAATTGGGGTCACCCCAGAAATCAGGATTGGGGTCACCCCAAAAATGGGATTGGGGTCACCCCAAAAACAGGGACTGGGGTCACCCCAAAAATGGGATTGGGGTCACCCCAAAAACAGGGACTGTGGTCACCCCGGGAATGGGGATTGGGGGAACACCCCAAGGACGGGGATTGGGGTCAGACCCCAGAAATGAGGGTTTGGGGGGGATTGGGGTCATTTTAGGGATGTTTCGGGACAGCTGTGGGGCTAGATTTTGGGGTGTCCTAGGGGGTGTTTTAGGGCCAGGTTTGGGGTAGTTTTGGAGACATTTTGGGGCTGGTTTTGGGATGTTTTGGGGTACCTACAGGGCAGGCAGTGGGGCATTTTTGGGGTCAGGTTCAGGGTGGTTTCCGAGCTGTTTTTGGGGTTGTTTTGGGGTTGTTTTTGGGATGTTTTGGGGTTGCTTTGGGGATGTTTGGGGGATGTTTCTGGGGTACCCACGGGGCAGGCGGCGCGGGCCCCGCCGCGGGGGGGTCTCGTCGATCTGCAGCTCCTCCTCCGAGTCCAGGTCCAGGGGGGAGCTGGGGGGGGAGCAGGGGGGGGATGGGGGGGGCCGGGACCCCCAGAGCCCCCCGGGGCGGCTGCGGCGGGGCCTGAGGGGGAGGGGCGTCAGGGGGACCCCCCCAAACCCCTTTGGGACCCCTCCCTGACCCCCCAAACTCCCCTGAACCCCCAAAACCATCCCAGAACCCCTCCAGCCCCCCCACCAAACTCCTCTGGGATCCCCATGAGCCCCAAAATCCATCCCCCAAACCCCTCTAGGACCCCCCAAATTCACCTCAGAACACTCTCAGCCCCCCCTAAATTCCCTTTGGGACCCCTCCAGTGCCCCCCCGCCAAAACCCTTTGGATTCCTCCCAAGTCCCTCCAGCCCCCTAAACCCCCCTAGGACCCCCCCCCAAAATCCTCTCTCAGACCCCCCAAAATCCCCCAGTGCCCCCCCAAACCCCCCAGTGCTCCCCATTCCTCACCGAGCCCCCCCGTTGGCCAGCAGGATCTGGGGGTCCCCCTCGGAGTCGGGGTCCGTCTCCTCCGGGCTGGAGCTGGGGGGGTCAACCTGGGGGGGACACCTCAAGATTTGGGGGGAGGGGACCCCCATATCCACCCTCCCCATCCCCCCAAATCCACCCCTCCCCCAGTGCCCCCCCCCTGTTCCTCCCAGTCCCTCCCAGTAGCTCCCAGTCTCCCCTCACCTCCTCATCCTCCTCAGGGGGGGCCGGGGGGGGGTTTGGGGTTCCCCCCTCGTCGGAGGCGCGGGAGTTGGGGGGAGGCTTGCGGGGCCCCCCTTTTTTGGGGGCTGGGACCCCCCAGGGGGGCCCGAAGGGGGTCCCCGACATCCCCGTGCTCTGCTGGAACAGCTCCTGTGGGGAAGGGATACAGAGCTCCCAGTATGTCCCAGTTCCTCCCAGTAACCCTAAAACCTTCTCGGAACCCCTCCCAGTACCCCCAGTACCCCTCCCAGTGGCTCCCCAGTTCCCCCAGTTGCTCCCAGTCCCTTCCCAGTGCACTTCAACTCCCTCCCAGTGCGCCCTCGTTCCACCCCAGTGCCCCCCAGTCCCCCCGCAGTCACTCCCGGTGCCCCCCCATTCCATCTCAGTGCCCCCCCCAGCTGTTCCCAGTGCCCCTCCAGTCCTCCCCAGTCCCTCCCAGTGCTCCCAGTTCACCTCTGCCAGCCGGATCTCCCTGCCCAGTTCCTTGACCAGCTGCCCCGGCCGGACGGTCTCGGGGATCTCCTGCTCATGCTCTGCCAGGACCTGGGGCGGGGGGGGGAAAAGGGTTAAAATGGGGGTGGGGGGGAAAGGGTTAAAATCAGGGGGACCCCAAACCCGGGGAACCCCAAAACCTCCCCCAACAAAACCTCCCACCCCTGCGTCCCCCCAGAGCCCCCCAAAATCCCTCAGAACCCCCCCAAAATTGCTTTGAGCCCCATAAAAAAAACCCTTGAAACGCTCCCAAATTCCTTTGGACCCCCCCAAAATTCTTTTGAACCCCCCCTCCCCCCCAGAATCCCTCTGGACACCCCAAAACCTCTCGGGACCCTCCCAAAATCCCATTGAACACCCCCCCCAAAACCGCTCGGGACCCCCCCAAAATCCTTTTGAACCCCGCCTCCCCAGAATCCCTCTGGACACCCCAAAATCCCTCAGAACCCTCCCAAAGTCTTTTTGAACCCCCCCAAAACCTCTCGGGACCCTCCCAAAATCCCATTGAAGCCCCCCCAAAACCCCTCGGGACCCCCCCCAAACCTCTCGGCGGGTCCAGGCTCGGAAGGCCCCGGTCAGGGCTCGGGCTCCCAGCACCAAATAGGCTGCGGGGTGCCGGCGGTTCTCCCGCAGCCCTGCGCCCCAAAATCCACAGGTTGGGATGGGAACCACAGGGACACCCCAAAAATCAGGATGGGAAACTCAGGGACATCCCCAAATTTGGGGATGGGACCCCCCCCCATCCCAGAACCCTCCTGGGGGGAGTTTGGGGATTCCCCAACCCCCCCCCAGATAGGTTTAAAGCCCCCACCCGATGGGTTTGCAGCCCCCCAAGCCCCCTCAGTCGGGTTTAAACCCTCCCAGTTAGGTTTAAAGCCCCCCCAGATAAGTTCAAAGCCCCCTAAGTTGGGTTTAAACCCTCCCAGTTAGGTTTAAAGCCCCCCCAGATAAGTTCAAAGCCCCCTAAGTTGGGTTTAAACCCCCCGGGATGGGTTTAGAGCCCCCTCAGATGTGTTTAAACCCCCCCAGACAGGTTTAAACCCCCCCAAGTGGGTTTAAACCCCCCCCAGAAGAGTTTAAACCCCCCCAAGTGGGTTCCCAGCCCCCCCAGATGGGTTTAAACCCCCCCCCAAGTGGGTTCCCAGCCCCCCCAGGTGGGTTAAAATCCCCCCAGATGGATTCCCAGCCCCCCTAGACAGGTTTAAACCCCCCCAAGTGGGTTCCCAGCCCCCCCAGGTGGGTTTAAACCCCCCCAGACAGGTTTAAACCCCCCCAAGTGGGTTCCCAGCCCCCCCAGGTGGGTTTAAACCCCCCCAGACAGGTTTAAACCCCCCCAAGTGGGTTCCCAGCCCCCCCAGGTGGGTTAAAATCCCCCCAGATGGATTCCCAGCCCCCCTAGACAGGTTTAAACCCCCCAAGTGGGTTCCCAGCCCCCCCAGGTGGGTTTAAACCCCCCAAGTGGGTTCCCAGACCCCCCCCCCAGAGAGATTTTAAGCCCGCCCAGGTGGGTTTTAAGCCCCCCCAGCCCCCCAGGAGGGGCACCCACCTCGGAAGGTGTCCAGCAGGTGCCTCCCCACGTACCAGCAGATGGTCTCGAAATTGGGGAACTTGGCCAGGTCGGGGGTGTTGAGGCGGCGCTGCAGCTCGTACGCCCTGGGGGGGTTTTGGGGCTCAGGAGGGGATTTGGGGGGGGCCACAGGCACCCCACAACACCTGCTGGGCTGAAGGCCCCCTAAAACTCTCCTGGCACCCCCAAACTCTCACCCAGCCCCCCTCCCCCCAAACCCTCCCACACTCCCCTCCATTTCCCTCAAGCCCTCCCCAAAAACGCCCCCAAACACCCCCAAAACCCGGTCAAAACCCCCAAAGCCCCCCCACCACCCCCCCCACAGCCCACCTGAGCTGCATGCCGATGTTGAGGCTGTGCAGGAAATGCCCCCCAAAGGCCAGCGAGTCCACGGGGGTCAGCACGGCGTGGATCCAGCCTGGGGACAGGCACAGGGAACTGGGGCAACTGGGGGGACTGGGACAGGCACGAGCAACTGGGAGAACTGGGAGCACTGGGAGGGGCACTGGGATCCACTGGAAAAGGAGCGGCTCGTTGGGGGGTGTTAAGGAAGTTTGGGTGTTACTGGGAGTTACTGGGAGTTACTGGGAGCCCTTGACTGACCCCCATCCCCACCAGGAGACACTGGGGGGGGGGTCCCCGAGGCCACCAAACGCTCACCTGGTGACACAGGCGACGCTGGGGGTGTGTTTGGGGTCTGGCACAGGTGGCACAGGTGGCACTGGGGGTCTCTGTCCCTTGCACAGGTGACACTGGGGATGTGTTTGGGGTCTGGCACAGGTGGCACTGGGGGTGTCTCTCCTTGGCACAGGTGACACTGGGGATGAGTTTGGGGTCTGGCACAGTAACACAGGTGGCACTGGGGGTCCCTGTCCCTTGCACAGGTGACACTGGGGATGAGTTTGGGGTCTGGCACAGTAACACAGGTGGCACTGGGGGTCCCTGTCCCTTGCACAGGTGACACTGGGGATGAGTTTGGGGTCTGGCACAGGTAACACAGGTGGCACTGGGGGTCCCTGTCCCTGGCACAGGTGACACTGGGGATGAGTTTGGGGTCTGGCACAGGTGGCACAGGTGGCACTGGGGGTCTCTGTCCCTTGCACAGGTGACACTGGGGATGTGTTTGGGGTCTGGCACAGGTGGCACAGGTGGCACTGGGGGTCCCTGTCCCTTGCACAGGTGACACAGGTGACACTGGGGGTGTGTTTGGGGTCTGGCACAGATGACACTGGGGGTGTCTCTCCTTGGCACAGGTGACACTGGGGATGTGTTTGGGGTCTGGCACAGGGGGCACGGAGATTGTGCCCAGGTGTCCCCGAGCCCCCCCTCACCTGTGGGGATGAAGAGGGTCTGGCCCTGGCGCAGGTGGCACCGGAAGCACCGATCCACCTGGTCCCCGAAGAAGAGCTCGGGCTGGTTCCGGGAGCTGCTCCAGGCCTCGAACAGCGCCAGGTTGGCGGCCGAGGGACGCGCCAGGTAAAAGATCTGCTCGCCCTGGGGCACAGGTGAGGGCAGGTGAGGGGGACACGCGGGGCAGGTAAGAGTGCCAGGTTCGGTTCCCCCAAAAATCGCCCAAACCCCCTCTAAAACCCCCCAAACCCTCTCTACAACCCCCAAATCCCCTACAAACTCCTCCTCGTACCCTGAGCACGAGATACAAGGCCAAGGTGCCCCCGCAGTCGATGTGGAAGTCCGTGTGGCCCAACACCCCCAGCCCCAATACCCCCAACCCTGTAACTCCTCCCAAAACCCCTATAAGCCCCCCAAAACCTCCCACAAACCCCCCCTCATACCTTGAGCACGTGGTACCAGGCCGAGGTGCCCCCGCAGTCGATGTGGAAGTCGCTGTAGCTGTCCTTGGCCCCCATCAGGCAGAATTTCTGCACGCTCGGCCGCTCCCGCGCCGACTCCCCCGGCCACAGGTTCTCCACCCACGAGAGCTTCCGCACGATCCGTGGGGTCTGCACCAGGTTCGACAGCCTGGGGCACCCCAAAAATGGGGGGTCAGGGGCTGGGGAACCTCCGCGTGGGTTTGGGGTACCCCAGGGTGGAGAGGATGCAGTGGGGGATGCCGAGGAGGGGCAGGATCTGGGATTTTGGGGGTCGTTGGCGGGGATGATCCAGGATTTTGGGGATCCCTGTGATTGGAGGAGAAGGAGGGGAAGGATTTGGGATTTTGGGGGTCCCTGTGGTTGGAGGAAGCAGGAGGGGAGGCACTGGGAAAGACTTGGAGCACTGAGAGGGACTGGGAAGCACCGATAACACTGGCAGGGACCGGGCACTACTGGGAGGCAAAAGGAGGGACTGGGAGTGCTGGGAAGGACTGGGAGAACTGGGAGTCATTGGGAAGGACTGGGAGTACTGGGAAGGACTGGGAGAACTGGGAGTACTGGGAAGGACTGGGAGAACTGGGAGTCACTGGGACCCACCGCGTGTCCGAGAACTCCAGGCCGGTGACGCTGAGGACGCGCTCGCGCCGGGGCCCCCCCAGGTAGGCCACGAAGTCCCCGAGGCGCATGCGCAGCTCGGCCTGGCGGCCCACGTCCAGCACGGCCACCACCTTGTCAGCCCCTGTGCGCCCCAAAACTGCCTGAGCACCCCAAAAACGGCTAGGGCGACCCCAGTAATCCCCCAAAACCTCCCTGCACACCCCAAAACCAGCTGGGAGACACCAAACTCCCCCCCCACCCCCCAAACCTCCATGTGCATCCCAAAATCTCCCTGAGCACCCTGAAAACAGCTGGGGGATCCCAAAAATCCCCCCCAAACTTTCCTGTGCACCCCAAACCCTGAACAGGGACCCTCTGGACCCTCACCCGTCCCCCCAGGACCCCCCAATACCGTGTAGCATACTAACAAGGGGATGAAGTTATGGGGGAACTCTGCCTCTACTGTGGGGTCCTGGGGACACCCCGATGCCCCCAGCCCCCCCAAAAAGCCCCCCGGCCCCCCCCAGACTGACCGACGTGGTGCAGGACGTCGCGGGGGGTGAAGGACGGCGGGGGCAGGGTCATGCCCAGCCCCTCGTGCCGTGCCACCAGGATGGGCACGCTGAAGCTGTTCTCCTCCAGGTACTCCACGGTCAGCTGGGCCCCGCTGGGCCGCAGCAGCACCTCGTCCGCGCTGGGGGCAGGGTGGGAGGGATGAGACCCCCCCAGGAGTGACCCAGGACCCCCATAGGGACCCCCACAGGGACCCCCCAATTCCTACAGGGACCCCCACAGGGATCACCCAACCCCTGAGCATTTGCTAGGCCACAGCAGCACCTTGTCCGCACTGGGGGGGCAGAGCAGGGGGGTGAGACCCCCAGGAGTGACCCCAGACCCCCACAGGGACCCCCTGACCCCCACAGGGACCCCCAACCCCTGAACGTTGGCTGGGCCACAGCAGCACCTGGTCCATGCTGGGGGACAGTGCAGGAGGGTGAGACCCCTGGGAGTGAGCAACACCCCCTGGACTGACCAACATCACCCAGAACCGACTGCCACTGGCACTGACCCTCACCTGTGCCAGGGTACAGCCGGACTGACCCTCACCCGTGCCACGGGTACAGCCGGACTGACCCTCACCCGTGCCAGGGGTACAGCCGGACTGACCCTCACCTGTGCCAGGGGTACAGCCACACTGACCCTCACCTGTGCCAGGGTACAGCCGGACTGACCCTCACCTGTGCCAGGGGTACAGCCGGACTGACCCTCACCTGTGCCAGGGGTACAGCCGGACTGACCCTCACCCGTGCCACGGGTACAGCCGGACTGACCCTCACCTGTGCCAGGGGTACAGCCACACTGACCCTCACCTGTGCCAGGGGTACAGCCGGACTGACCCTCACCTGTGCCAGGGGTACAGCCGGACTGACCCTCACCTGTGCCAGGGGTACACCCACACTGACCCTCACCCGTGCCAGGGTACAGCCGGACTGACCCTCACCTGTGCCAGGGGTACAGCCACACTGACCCTCACCTGTGCCAGGGGTACAGCCGGACTGACCCTCACCTGTGCCAGGGGTACAGCCGGACTGACCCTCACCAAGACTGACCCACACCTGGCACCGACCCACACCTGTGCCAGGGTACAGCCGGACTGACCCTCACCTGTGCCAGGGTACAGCCACACTGACCCTCACCTGTGCCAGGGTACAGCCGGACTGACCCTCACCTGTGCCAGGGTACAGCCACACTGACCCTCACCTGTGCCAGGGGTACAGCCACACTGACCCTCACCTGTGCCAGGGGTACAGCCACACTGACCCTCACCTGTGCCAGGGGTACAGCCACACTGACCCTCACCTGTGCCAGGGGTACAGCCGGACTGACCCTCACCTGTGCCAGGGTACAGCCACACTGACCCTCACCTGTGCCAGGGGTACACCCACACTGACCCTCACCTGTGCCAGGGGTACAGCCGGACTGACCCTCACCTGTGCCAGGGGTACAGCCACACTGACCCTCACCTGTGCCAGGGGTACAGCCGGACTGACCCTCACCTGTGCCAGGGTACAGCCGGACTGACCCTCACCCGTGCCAGGGGTACAGCCGGACTGACCCTCACCTGTGCCAGGGGTACAGCCACACTGACCCTCACCAAGACTGACCCACACCTGGCACTGACCCACACCTGGCACTGACCCACACCTGGCACTGAGCCCAGCCTGCTGCCCCTGCCCTCACCTGGCACCGACCCACACCTGCCCCTGCCCTCACCTGGGGAAGGTGCGGCCCCGCAGCTCCCGGATGAACTGGGCACTGCCGGTGCGGGCCGGACGGCCGGGGTCCTGCTCCGGGGCCTTGGCTGGGCCACGGCGCCGCTTCACTGCGGGACAGGGGGACACGGTGGGGACAGGGGGACACGGTGGGGACACACAGGGACAGGGGGACACGGTGGGGACACACAGGGACAGGGGGACACGGTGGGGACACACAGGGACAGGGGGACACGGTGGGGACACACAGGGACAGGGGGACACACAGGGACAGGGGGACACGGTGGGGACACACAGGGACAGGGGGACACGGTGGGGACACACAGGGACAGGGGGACACGGTGGGGACACACAGGGACAGGGGGACACACAGGGACAGGGGGACACGGTGGGGACACACAGGGACAGGGGGACACACAGGGACAGGGGGACACGGTGGGGACACACAGGGACAGGGGGACACGGTGGGGACAGGGGGACACGGTGGGGACACACAGGGACAGGGGGACACACAGGGACAGGGGGACACGGTGGGGACACACAGGGACAGGGGGACACGGTGGGGACAGGGGGACACAGTGGGGACACACGGGGACACGGCGGGGACGCACGGGGACAGGGGGACACGGTGGGGACAGGGGGACACGGTGGGGACACACAGGGACAGGGGGACACGGTGGGGACAGGGGGACACGGTGGGGACACACGGGGACACGGCGGGGACGCACGGGGACACGGCGGGGACGCACAGGGAACTGGGGACAGAGGAACACGGAGGGAGCCACAAGGAGCCCAGAGCATCTCCCCTTCCCCCATCCCAGTGCATCCCAGTCCCTCCCAGTGCCAGCCACTGACAGAGAGCCTCTGTCCCCCCATCCCAGTCCCCCCAGTCCCCCCAGTCCCACTCACTGACGGAAGGCCCCCTGAGCACGGCGCACTGGGGGCAGTGGTACAGGTCGATCTCCGCCGCCGCCTCCTCCTCCACCCCCACGCAGCTGTGGGGACACCCCAGTAACCACCAGACACCTCCCCAGTAACTCCCAGTGCCTCCCAGTAACCCCCAGTGCCTCCCAGTAACCACCAGACACCTCCCCAGTAACCCCCAATGCCTCCCAGTAACCACCAGACCCCTCCCCAGTAACTCCCAGTGCCTCCCAGTAACCCCCAGTGCCTCCCAGTAACCACCAGACCCCTCCCCAGTAACCCCCAGTGCCTCCCAGTAACCACCAGACACCTCCCCAGTAACCCCCAGTGCCTCCCAGTAACCACCAGACCCCTCCCCAGTAACCCCCATCACACCGCAGAACTCTCTTTGTACCTCCCAGTTCCTCCCAGTACCCTGTAGACCCCCCAAACTTCTCCCAGTGCCCTCCAGTACCACCCAGGCTTCTCCCAGTCCTTCCCAGTACCCCCTCAAGTCCCTTCCAGTAACCCTGGACTGCTCCCAGTCCCCCCCCGCACCCTCCAGATGCCTCCCAGTACCTCCCAGACTTGTCCCAGTCCTTCCCAGTGCCTCCCAGTACCCCCAGTCCCTCCCAGTCCTCCCCCAGTGCCTCCCAGTCCTCTCCAGCACCCTCCAGATGCTTCCCAGTACCTCCCAGACTTGTCCCAGTCCTTCCCAGACGTCTCCCAGTCCTCCCCCAGTGCCTCCCAGTACCCCCAGTCCCTCCCAGTCCTCTCCCAGTCCCCCCCAGCACCCTCCAGATGCCTCCCAGTACCCCCAGTCCCTCCCAGTCCTCCCCCAGTGCCTTCCAGTACCCCCCAGCACCCTCCAGATGCCTCCCAGTACCTCCCAGACTTGTCCCAGTGCCTCCCAGTACCCCCAGTCCCTCCCAGTCCTCCCCCAGTCCTCTCCCAGTCCCCCCCAGCACCCTCCAGATGCCTCCCAGTACCCCCAGTCCCTCCCAGTCCTCTCCCAGTCCCCCCCCCAGCACCCTCCAGATGCCTCCCAGTACCTCCCAGACTTGTCCCAGTGCCTCCCAGTACCCCCCAGTCCCTCCCAGTCCCCCCCAGCACCCTCCAGATGCCTCCCAGTCCCCCCCAGCACCATCCCAGCCCCCCCCAGTCCCATCCCAGCCCCTCCCCCGGTGCCCCCCAGTGCTCCCAGTCGCACCTGCCATGGAACCAGTCCTGGCAGCCATCGCACTCGATCATGAAGCGGGTCACGTCGTAGGGCAGGCGGCACAGGCAGTACACGGGCACCGAGGCCATGGCCGGGCCCCCGGGGCGACCCCCGACCCTACGGACCCCCGCGACCCCCCCCGGCCCGGGACATCCGCGCGCTGCCCGCCAGACCCCCGAAAATCCCCTCAAGGGAAAATAAAAAAAAAAAACAAAAAACCAAAAAATACCCTCAAGAACACTCCAAAGGCAGCCTCAAAAAGATCTCCAAAACAGCCTAAAAAAACCCCAGAAACAGCCTCAAAACCCCCCCAGAACACCCTCAGCAAAACCACAAAAACGGCCTCAAAAACACCCCCAAAACACCCCCCAGACAACTCCCTCAAAAAAAAAAAAAAAAAAAACTGAAAAAAAAACCCCCAAAATCAACTCCTAGGCTGCTCCCCTATAAACACCCCCAAAGCCCCCCCAAATGGCGGCCTGCGGAGGGCCCTGAGGGATAACTGGGGAGCAGAACCCCCCAAAAAAACCTGTATGGGCCGGGGGCACCCCAAAAAGGCCTGCGGAGACTTGGGATCCCCCTCAGGTATTGATGAGAGCCTGAGACCTCCCCCAAAAAGACCAAGATGAGTAGGGAGACCTCTCCAAGGGTCACCAGGGCACTGTGACCCCCTCCCCGAGGCTTTACAGGGCCCAGAGCCCCCCAAAAATGCGCCCACAGGGTGTCCCCTCCCCTATAGCGTGTGGGGATCCCCAAAAGCGCCGCAGGGCCCGGGGTCCCCTCCCAGCGGCCGTGGGGTCCCGGCCTCCCCCTCCCCTCGCGCTGTGGGGTCTCCGAGACCCCCCCCAAAGATCCCCGGGAAACCCCTAAAAGCTTTGGGGACCCCCAAAAAGTCGCCGACACCCCCACAAGGCCGGCGGGACCCCCCCGAGGCCTGCGGGACGCCGCGAGGCCTGCGCCCCCCCCACCGCCACCTCCCGACTAGGCCGCAGCCCGCCCCGGCAAGGCCCAGCGCTTCTCGCGGCCGCTCCTCCGCCGCCGCCCGGTCGCCGCCGCCGCTGCCGGCCCCGGGCCGGTGCTGCCGCCGCCGCCGCGGCCTCTGCGCGCTCCGGGCCGCCCGGGAAAGTTTTATTCAAACGCGGGAAACGGGGAGGGGAGAGGGCGGGGCCCGGGCGCCATTTTGGCCGCGTTCGCGCCGCCATCTTGGGAAGGGCGAGGGGCGCCATTTTGGGAAGGACGGAACGCCCCCATTGGGTGTGCGGGGGCGGGGCCGCCATTTTGGGCGTGGCGCCGCCGTCGCCATCTTGAGTGTGGCGAGCCGGCCGCCATTTTGGGGAGTGGCGCGCAGCAGCCACGCTTTTATTTCTTAAATTTTAGGTTGTTTTTTGTTTTGTTTTGTTTTTTTTTTCCCGCGCCTTTTAACAATTTCCCCGCAAAACAAACGCCTTCCCCACCCTCTCGAACCAGAACACACAAGAATTCACCCCGAAACCTCGCTGGCTTGTAAAGGGGTGAGGTAGATGAGCGGAAAACACGACAAAATGACCCAAAAATGGGCTGAGGGAAGGGTACAGGAATGAGAGGGGGTTGTTGCACCAGTATGACCAGTATGGGGGGGGGGGTGGGTCACCAGTAAACCCAGTGCAGACCACCTGCCTCCGCTGTGGTCACATGAGGAAGAATTCCAGGCCTGTGAGGGGTTTTGGGTGAAAAATGGGAATTTTGGGGGCTCTGGAGTGTTTTGAGGGAAAAAAAAGAGAAATTTTTGGATAAATGAAAGGTTGGGCTTCAACCGTTTGTGTTTTAGGGCAAAACGAGGCCGTTTAGGGGGCTAAAAAGTTGGGTCGCTTCATTGTGGGGACAAAAAGAGTGGCAGAAGGCCCAAAAAAAGGCATTTTTGTGTGAAATGAGGAGATTTTGGGGCTGAAAATTGGGATGATATGCTGAGGGGGAAGGGCAGGCGCCAAAAGAGACTTCTCGGATGAAATTATGTGATTTGGGTAGCAAAAAGTGGGGTAATGTTGTGGGAGGGGTAAAAAAAGGGGAGATAGGCCCAAAAAAGGGGTTTTGGGGTGAAACAAGGCAATTTTGGGGCCAACAAGTGGCATCACATTTGGGGGGGTGAAAAAGAGGGGTGGAAAGGCCACAAAAAACCAAGATATTTGGGGTGATATGAGGTGATTTGGGGACTAAAAAATGGGGGTCATCTCATGCAGAGGGGGAAAGGCCCAAAAAGGGGATTTTGGGGTAGAATGAGGGATTTAGGGCAGAAAATGGAGGTGGGCAGGGCACAAAAAAGGGGAGTTTTGGGGTGAAATGAGAGGATTTTGGGGCACCAGAAAGTGGGGTCACCTTGCAAAGGGGGAATGACCCAAAAAAGGGGAGTTTGGGATAAAATAGAGATTTTGGGGCCATAAGGGGAGAATTGGGGTTAAAATGAGGTGGTTTGGGGGCCAGAAATTGGGGGGGGGGGGGGGTTTTGAGTATCCTAAAAAGGATATTTTAGGGGTGAATTGAGGCCAAAAAGTGGTTCAGCCCACGGGGGCAGCAAAAAAGGGGAATTTTAGGGCAAAATAAGGCAATTTTGGGGCCAAAAATAGGGGTCACAGCACAGGGACCCAAAAGAAGGGGAATTCTGGGGTGAAACTAGGTCATTTTAGGGCTGGAAATTTGGGGTCACCCAATGGGAGGGGTAAAACAAGGGGGTTTTGGGGTGAAACAAAGCAATTTGGGGGCTGAAAATTGGGGTTTTGACCCAAAATCAGGGGGGTTGGAGGGGGTCAGGATCGGAGACCCCCCCCTCACTCGGCCCCCGGGGGGAGGGGGCTGCCCCCCCCGCGCAGGGCAGGTTTGGGGGGGGGCAGCTCCCCCCATTTTCGGGGGGTCCCACGAGTGCTGCGCAGGGTGGAGACCCAGGAGGAGGTGGCCTGGGGGGTGGGAGGGAAAGTGGTGTTCAGGTTTTGGGGATCCCCCCAGACCCCCAAAAAGGGGGTGAAGTGCACCCCCAGCCCCGCAAACCCCCCAAAAATGAGCGTGGGGACCCCCCCCCCCCCCCCAGACACCAAAAAAGGAGGTTCAGAGTCCCCCCAAGCCATGCCAGCCCCCCCAAGATGGCCCCAGCCCCCCAAAAATGGGGTGAAGCTCCCCAAAAATCGGGTGCAGCCCCCCAATAGATCCCCTCATACCCCCCAAATAGGGGGTTCAGCTCCCTAAAAGCAATCCCAACCCCTCCCCCAAAAAACCCTCTCAGCTTCCCACCCACCCCCAGACTCCTAAAAATGGGGTGCAGGGGCCCCTCTAGCCCCCCAAAATCCCCTGAGCACCCCAAAAATGGATGCAGCCCCCCACAGCCCCCCAATAACCATCTGAGGCCCCCATCAAAAATCCCCCAGACTCCCAAAAAGCCCCCCCGACCCCTAAAAATGAGATACAAGGCCCCTCCAGTCCCCCCTCCCCAAAACAATCCCTCCAGCCCCCCAAAAGCCCCCCCAGCCCCCCCACCTGGGCCATGGCCGTGTCCTGGACCCACTCGTCCACCAGCCGGTGCAGGTCGTCGGTGAAGAGCCCCTTTTTTGGGGGGGCCAGGGGGGTCGGGGGGCCCAGGGAGGGGGCTGAGGCTTCTGTGGGTGGGGGGAGGGGAGTTTGGAAAACGGGCAAACGCCCCAGGGCCCACCTGCACCCCAAACCCCTCCCTGCACTGCAAAACCGCTTTTTATCCTAAACCCTGCACCCCCCAAAATCCCTCTCTGCGCCCCAAAACTTCCCCTTTTTACCCCAAACCTCCCCCTGCACCACAATATCCCCCCCTTCAGACACAAAATCTGCTCTTTGTACCCCAAAACCTCCCCCTCTACCCCAAAATCCCCTCCTTGCTCCCCAAAGTCCCCTTTGCACCCCAAACCCCTCTTACCCTCAACCTCCCGACACCCCAAACTCTTCATACCCCCCAAACCCCCTCCCCCTGCACACCAAAACCTCCTCTTTTTACCCCAAACCCCCCCTGCACCCCAAAACCTCCCCTTCTTACCCCAAACCCCTTCCCCCACCCCAAAATCCCCTCTTTGTCCTCCCAAATCCCCTCCTTGCCCCCCAAAATCCCTTTCTTTCCCCCCAGACCTGTCAGGGCCACGCCCCGGCCCCTCCCTCGTGCCCGGGGCCCCCCCGAGGCCGCCGCGGGGACCCCCCGAGGCCGCGCTGTGGCGGGGTCCCGCTGCCCCCTCCCCATTTCGGGGGGTCCCCCCGGACTCTTTGAGGGCTCGGAGCCGCCGGTGGCAGCTCCCCGCAGCTCCCGGTCCTGCCGCGCCCGCAGCTCCAGAACCTCCTGGATGTGCCTGGGGGGGCCGGGGGAGGGGTCACAGGGGGTCCCCAAACCCTTCCCAGGACCCCCAAAACTTCCCCGGGACCCCCAAAATCTCCCCTGGGCCCCCAAACTCCCCTGGGGAGCTGCACTGGTGGCTCTTGGGAACTCCTGGACATGCTTGGAGGGGTCAGGGGGGTCACAGGGGGTCCCCAAACCCTTCCCAGGACCCCCAAAACCCTCACAGGTCCCCCAAAACCCCCCAGGGGTCCCAGTCCTGCCACACTCACTGCTCCGGCACCTCCTGGATATGCCCAGGTGGGGTCGGGGGGTGCCCCCAAACCTCTCCAAGCCCCCTTGGGACCCCCAAAACCTCCTCAGGACCACCCAAATCCCCCCGAAGCCCCTCACTCACTTTTCCCGCAGCCGCCGCAGCTGCTCCCGCAGCGCCTCGTCCTCGGGCTCCGAGTCCCCATCGCTGCTCAGGGGGGTCTCGGGGGACCCCGGGGGGAGCAGGGGGGCCCCGGGAGGGTGCGGGGGGTCCCCCCAGCCCCCCACTCTCGCTGCCTGAGCTGGGCCCCCCCCAGTCGCCCTCGGGGTCGGTGGGCTCAGGGGGTGGCTGGGGAGGGATGGGGGAGAGAGGAGTGACAGGAAAATGGGGGTGAAGAGGGGGGATTTGGGGGGATTTGTGGTCCCTGGAGCAGTTTGGGGGTCCCTTGGGACAGTTTCAGGGGTCCCCAGGACAGTTTGGGGGTCTCTGGGTTAGATCTGGGGTCCCTGGGGCGGTTTGGGGATTCCTTGGGCCAGTTTAGGGGGGTCCCTGGGGCAGATTTGGGGTCTCTGGGGTGGTTTGGGGATCCCTGGGATAACTCTGGGGTCTCTGGGGCAGTTTTGGGGGGGTCCTTGTGGCATTTTTAGGGTTCCTGGGGCACTTTAGGGTCCCCAACACCCACCTGGCAGTGCCCTTGCCTTGGGGGGTCCCCGAGTTCCTCTGGCTCCTCTGTGGGACAGGGAGGTCAGTGGGGGGGGTCACAGGGACAAATGGGGGTACAGGGGGGGCACACGGGGGGTGTAAATGGGGGTACGGGGGGGCACACGGGGGGTGTAAATGGGGGTACGGGGGGGCACACGGGGGTGTAAATGGGGGTACGGGGGGGCACATGGGGGGTGTAAATGGGGGTACGGGGGGGCACACGGGGGGTGTAAATGGGGGGGCACATGGAGGTACCATGGGGGGGGTACATGAAGGGCTATGAATGGGGGGCACAGATGGGGTTTGGGGGTGCATGGGGGAGTACAGATGGGGTTTAGGGGTACAGGGGGGGGCACAGAAAGGGTTTAGGGGTACGGGGGGGCACAGATGGGGTTTAGGGGTACGGGGGGGCACAGATGGGGTTTAGGGGTACAGAGGGGGCACAGATGAGGTGCACAGATGGGGGCACTGATGGGGTTTTGGGGGGTATGTGGGGGGCCACAGATAGGGTTTAGGGGTGCAGGGGGGCACAGATAGGGTTTAGGGGTACGGGGGGGCACAGATGGGGTGTGGGGCTCCCCAGGGGTTTTGGGGTCCCCCCATACCTGTGTGGGGGTCCCCCCCCACGGAGGGGGGGCGCAGGCGCCGGGCCCAGCTCTTGATGCGGCGCCCCCAGCCCTTGCGGGGGCTGCGCAGGCGGGGGCACAGCCCCAGGGGGAACGAGGCACCCCCGGGCGGGGGGCGGGCGGGGGGCACAGCCTGTGGAACGGGAACGGGATTGGGAACGGGAATACGGGAATGGGATCGGGAATATGGGAATGGGATCGGGAATATGGGAATGGGATCAGGAATATGGGAATGGGATTGGGAATATGGGAATGGGATTGGGAACGGGAATATGGGAATGGGATCGGGAATGGGAATATAGGAATGGGATCGGGAATATGGGAATAGGAACGGGATTGGGAACGGGAATATGGGAATAGGAACGGGATTGGGAACGGGAATATGGGAATGGGATCGGAAATATGGGAATAGGAATGGGATCGGGAACGGGAATATGGGAATGGGATCGGGGATATGGGAATGGGAATGGGATTGGGAACGGGAATATGGGAATGGGATCGGGAGTATGGGAACGGGATCAGGAATGGGAACGGGAATAAGAGTGGGATCAGGAATGGGAATATGGGAATGGGAATGGGGATGGGAATACGGGAATGGGAATGGGAAATGGAATGGGAACAGGATTGGGAACAGGAATGGGGACGGGAATATAGGAATGGGGATGGGATTGGGAATGAGGATGGGAATATGGGAATGGGAATTGGGATAGGAATGGGGATGTGAACAGGATCAGGATTGGGGAGGGGGATGGAATGGGAATGGGAACACGGCATCAGCACAGCCAGGGTACACCAGGGTCAGCGGGGTCTTGGGGTTGAGGGTTTGGGGACACTGAGGTTTTGGGACTGGGGGGACACCAGGGCCTGGGGCTGAGGCAACACTGGGGGCTGGGAGCCTGGGATCATCAAGGTCTTGGGGGCTTGGGGGACAACAAGATTTTGAGGTTGAAAGGACATCAGGAGCCTGGGGGGTTGGGTTTAGGGGTCACTGGGGTCATGGGATTGGGGGAACACCACGGGCTGGGGTTGAGGGGACACTGGGGCTTGGGGTCATCAATGTCTTGAGGTTTTGGGAGACATCAGGGTCTTGAGGTTGGGGATTTGGGGTCATCGGGCTCTTGGGATTTTGGGTTTGGGGGATACTGACATCTTGAAATTAAAGCGACATCAGGAGCATGGGGGTTTGGGTTTAGGGTCATTGGGCTCTTGGAGTTGGGGGCCATCAAGGCCTTGGGGCTGAGGTTCTGGGGTCACTGGGGCATTGGGGTTTGGGGTTCAGGGACACCAAGGACTCGGGGTTTGGGGGACAGGGAGTTTGGGGTTGGGGACAGTCATTCCTGGTCTTTGGGGAACACCGAGGTCTTGGGGTTTGGGGGACACCAAAATTCTGTGGATGAGGACAGCGGCCTCTGGTCATGGGGGACACTGAGACCTTGGGGACCGGAGGACACCTGGGGCTCAGAGGTGTCCAGCTCTTGGGGTGGGGGACACTCACCTCTGGTCCCGGGGGTCCCTCCTGCCCCCAAGCACCAGTGACGAATGTCCCCAGTCCTTGGGGGTCACCTGGTGGCTCTGGGGGTCCAGTGACGAATGTCCCCAGTCCTTGGGGGTCACCTGGCTCTTGGGACACATCTGGCTCTGGGGGGTCGGGCGGTTCCCTGGGTCCCTCCGGCTCCCATGGAGCAGTGACTGTCCCCTGTTCCTGAGGGACGCCCGGCTCTGCGTCCCCAGGGACGAGGGGCTCTCGGTGGCCATCCAGCTCCGGAGGTTTGGGGACAGCCACGTCCAGATGTCCAGAGCTGGGGACACTCAGCCCCAGGCCTTGGGGAGCCCCCGGATCTTGGGGTTCGGGGTTGATCCTCTCTGGTGCCGTGGGTTCAGCCACCTCCTGGGGACCGGTGACAGCTGTCCCCAAAGCCTGGGGGACACCCAGCTCCTCCGGTTTGGGGACAGCCAACCCCTGGTCCCGGGGGACATCCAGGTCCTGGGCTTTGGGGACCCCTGTCTCTGGCACCCCTGGCCCGTCCTGCTCCGACGCTCCGCTCTTGTTTGTCCCCTGTCCTTGAGGACCCTCCTGGGATGTCCCCAGGGCTCTCCGGGTGGGTGGGGGTCCCCCGGGGCCTGTGGGGAGGGGACACCCCCATCAGGGATGGTGGTGCGGGTGACACCCCCCAGCCCTGGGGGGGTGGTGGCAGGTCCGTGTCCCCTCCCAGCCCCTGGGGACGCACCGGTGGCCTCGCGGTTCCGGATGGTTTGGTTGATGCAGAACCTCCAGCGCCCCACGGGCGATGACTGGGGGGGGCCTTCCCCTGGTGGGGGGCGAGGGGTCAGCGGGTGGGGGGTGACCCCAGCCCCCTCCCCTCCCCCACTACTCACCACCCGCTGGCGGCTCCAGGGGTCCCACCTGGGGGGAGACACATTTGGGGGGTTCAGCAGGGGGTCTGGGTGGGGGGAGGAGTGAGGTGGGGGCAGGGGCAGGGGGAGCACCTGGGGGTCCGGGGCGGGGGTCCCGAGGATCCCCCGTGCCTGCGCCACGATGGCCTTGAGCTCCTCCACGAACTTGTCCCGCTCCCCCTCCAGGACAAAATTGTCCTCGACCTGCGGGGGGGGACACGGGTTGAGGGGAGGGAACAGAAATTAGGGAAGGGGACATGGATTGGGGACATGGGGACACAGAGTGGGGAGGGGGACACGGATTGAGGGGGGATATGGGCTGGGGAGGGGGACACAGATTGGGGAAGAGGACATGGTTTGGGGGGGCCACAGACTGAGGGAGGGGGACATGGACTGGAGGCAAGGGACTTGCTTCAGAGGTGGACATAGGCTGGGGAAGGGGACAGGGACAGGGGACAGAGACTGGGGAAGGAGACACGGGGACAGCTCGGGGCTTGGGGGTCACCATGTAGCAGGCGATGTCCTCGGGCGCATCCCCGTCCACATCAAACCTGAAGGTGACCATCTTGCTGTCGTGGGTCTCCAGCTGGCACTCCACCGTGTTGTCCCCAGCTGAGGACACCTGGGGGGTGGTGACACTCTGTGACCGTGCCGGGATGTCCCCATGCAGCCCCCCACAGCCCCCAGCCCCGCCCTGACCTGCAGCACGGTGAGCTGGAAGCGGGCGGGGCGCTGGCACGACGCACGGCGCTGCCGGGCACGCGGCCCGGGGACATCGGGGACATCGGGGACACGCAGCAGGGACGCGGCCTCGGTGGGCACCGAGGGGTCCTCTGGGCCAGGGAGCACTGGGGGTTGTGGTATTGGGGACGGTGGTGGCATCTCTGGAGCCGGTGGCATCCCCATGGCTGGTGGCATCATGGATGGTGGTGGCATCTCTGGAGCTTGTGGCATCCCCATGGCTGGTGGCATCATGGATGGTGGTGGCATCTCTGGAGCTTGTGGCATCCCCATGGCTGGTGGCATCATGGATGGTGGTGGCATCTCTGGAGCTTGTGGCATCCCCGGGGCTGGTGGCATCACAGATGAAGTTGGCATCCCTTGGGCTGGTGGCATCCCTGGGGCTGGTGGCATCACAGATGAAGTTGGCATCCCTTGGGCTGGTGGCATCATGGGTGGAGCTGGCATCCCTTGTGCTGGTGGCATCCCTTGTGCTGGTGGCATCACCATGGCTGGTGGCACCATGGATGTTGGTGGCATCTCTGAGGCTGGTGGAATCATGGATGATGGTGGCATCCCTTGGGCAGGTGGCACCCCTGGGGCTGGTGGCACCCCCATGACTGGTGGCATCACAGATGGAGGTGGCATCCCTTGTGCTGGTGGCATCATGGATGGAGTTGGCATCTCCGGGGCCGATGACATCCCCATGACTGATGTCATGATGGACAGCGGTGGAACCCCCAGAGCTGGCGACATCCCCACCACTGGTGGCATTCCTGGAGCTGGTGACATCCCCGGAACCAGCTGCGGCTGCATGGCAGGGACTGGCTGTGGTGGCATCCCCTGGGCTGGTGGCATCCCCTGGGCTAGGGGCATTCCCTGGGCTGGTGGCATCCCAGATGGTGGTGGCATTCCTGGACCTGGTGGCATCCCAAGGCCTGGCTGCAGCTGCACCATGGGGACCAGCTGTGGCGGCACCCCAGCTGGGGGTGGCACCCCTTGGGCTGGTGTCACCCCAGGCACTGATGCCATCCCCTGGGCTGGTGTAACACCCAGAGCTGGTGGCATTCCGGCTGGAGGTGACACTCCTTGCACTGGTGGCACTCCAGGAGCCACTGTCACTCCCGCAGCTGGCAGTGCCACCCCTGCTGCCACTCTTGGTGCCATCCCCGGCCCCGGTGCCCCAGGTGCCACCTGTGGCTGTGCCCCCACTGTCACCAACCCCCCGCCACAGCCACAGGGGTCCCCCTCCGGCCCAGGTGGCTCCATGGTGGCTCCTCCAGTTCCATCCTCTGCTGTCCCTTCGGTCCCCTGCGTCACCTGCAGGACACGAGGCAGTGCCAGGGGGGTCTGGACCCCCCCAGGACCCCGCAGTGTGACGGGCACTTACCAGTGGTGGCACAGGGGGGGACACTCCATCCTGGGGTCCCTGTGGGTACCCCCAGAGCTGCTCAGGTGCCCCGGTGACACCGCAGGGACCGGGGACATCTGGTGGGGGGGTGTTGTCCAGGAGCCCCTCAGCTGTGGGGAGGGAGCAAGGGGGGGTCAAGGCTGGGGGGTCTCAGTGGGGGCAGGGGGTATTTTGGGGGGCTGAGGGCAGTTTGGAGGGACAAGGGGGGCAGTTTTGGGGGGGCTGGGAGCAGCCTGGGGGATCCAGGGGCAGTTTTGAGGGGCTGGGGGAAGCCCAGGGGTCACATCAGTGGCAGAGAGGCAGTTTTGGGAGGCCAGGGGCAGTTTTGGGGGCACTGGGGACAGTTTTGAGGGCTTGGGGATAGTTTTAGGGCGCAGTTTGAGGGTCTGGGGGCAGTTCTGGGTGTCCAGGGGCAGTTTTGGGAGCACTGGGGACAGTTTTAGGGGGCAGTTTGAGGGTCTGGGGGCGGTTCTGGGTGTCCAGGGGCAGTTTTGGGAGCACTGGGGACAGTTTTAGGGTGCAGTTTCAGGGTCTGGGGGCAGTTCTGGGTGTCCAGGGGCAGTTTTGGGAGCACTGGGGACAGTTTTAGGGGGCAGTTTGAGGGTCTGGGGCAGTTCTGGGTGTCCAGGGGCAGTTTTGGGAGCACTGGGGACAGTTTTGGGTGCAGTTTGAGGGTCTGGGGCAGTTCTGGGTGTCCAGGGGCAGTTTTGGGAGCACTGGGGACAGTTTTAGGGGGCGGTTTGAGGGTCTGGGGGCAGTTCTGGGTGTCCGGGGCAGTTTTGGGAGCACTGGGGACAGTTTTGGGTGCAGTTTGAGGGTCTGGGGGCAGTTCTGGGTGTCCAGGGCCAGTTTTGGGGTCTCACCAGGGCCGGGCGGGGGCTGCTCCCGCAGCAGCTGCTGCCGCACGTGCTGATCGACCTCAGTGTCCTCGCTCTCGGGGCCCCCCCGGCTCTCGGTGCCCCCCCGGCCCTCCGCCTGCTTCTTCTCCCGCGTCTTCCTCACCAGCGCCAGCCGGTCCCGGATGGATTTGGCCACGGCCTTGGAGTCGCTCTCGTGGAAGAACCCGGATTTCACCTGAGGGGGGGGATTTGGGGTGTCCAGGGGGGCAGCGAGAGCTGGGGGGGCTCGGGGTTGCGTCCAGAGGGAAATTTGGGGGCTGTTCGTTTTAGGAGAGGTTCAAAGTAAGGTTCAGAGATGAATTTTGGGGAGTGTTGGTTTTGGGAGAGGTTCAGGGATGAATTTTTGGGGGGTGTTGGTTTTGAGAGAGGTTAAGGTAAGGTTCAGGGATGAATTTTGCAGCATCGTTGGCTTTGGGAGAGGTTCAGGGATGAATTTTTGGGGTGTCAGTTTTGGGAGAGGTTCAAGGTGAGGTTTAGGGATCAGTTTTGGGGGAGAGGTTCCAGATGAGGTTAAAGGATCAGTTTTGGGGCATTGTTGGTTTTGGCAGAGGTTCAAGCTGAGGTTGCTAGATTAATTTTGGAGTGACTTTTGTTCTGGAAGGAGGTCAAGCAGAGTTGGAGGGACCAGCTGTTGGGTTCCTGGGTGGATTTTGGGATGTCACTGCCTTTGGGGGTGTTCAAGATGAGCTTGAGTCACAATTTTGGAGGTTCTTTTCGTTTGGGTAGAATCCAGACCAATTTGGGCCCAACCCTGAGGGGTTTTGGGGTCACTCCCTCACCATCTCATAGGCCACCTCCTCGGGGACATCGGCCTCCAGGTTGAAGCTGAACTCGATGGCCTCATTGTCCTTGTGCTTGCCCTTGAGCTTTTTGGGGTCCTCCACCCAGAGCCGCAGCGCCAGCGCCGGGTCCAGCCCCGCGTCGTCCTCAGCCAGCTCCACGCGCAGCCCCGTGTCCTCGGCGAAGAACGCATGGTCCAGCAGGTCCCGGATGGACAGCCTGGCGTGGAGGGGGGACTGTGGTCAGTGTGGTCAGTCCTGGGGGGCCGCAGGGGACCCAGACCACCACCCCACCCCACCTCTCGGCCTTGTTCTGCCGGATGCAGCCCTCGATGATCTCCTTCACCTCGGGGTCCGTCACCTTGTGGAAACTCGCCGGCTTGATGCCCTGTGGGGGGACACGGTGACTTGGGGGGCTCTGAGGGGGGTTTGGGGGGCTCTGGGGAGGTTTGGGGGTCTCAGGGGCTGGTGGAACACCCACGCTGGTGACTTTGCGGTAGATCTGGGCGGCGTTCTGGCACTCGGAGTATGGGTACTCGGACGTGCCCATCTCCAGCATGCACATCCCGAAGGCGTAGACGTCCACGGACTCGTCGTAGCGCTCCTCGTACATCTCCGGGGCCATGAACTCGGGGGTCCCTGTGGGGCAGGCGGTCAGGGGGGGCCCTCAGGGGCGTCCCCGAGGTCCCCGCGGCGCTCACCGATGACGCTCTTGGCGAAGGACGTGCGCATGAGCGTGGCCAGCCCCAGGTCGCCGATCTTGACGGAGCCGGTGGGGCCGGTGATGAAGATGTTGTCGCACTTGAGGTCGCGGTGGATGATGGGCGGCGTCCTCGTGTGCAGGAACTGCAGCCCCTTCAGGATCTGCCGGCACCAGCTCCGCAGCACCTTCGGCTTCATCACCTTGAACCTCTTGAGGTACCTGTGGGGTCCCGTCAGCCACGCCCAGACCGCCCCCCGGCGTTCCCTCGCACCCCCAACTCACGTCTTGAGGGTGCCCGAGGTCATGAGCTCGGTGACGAGGACGATGCACTTCTTGCCGCGGAGCGAGGACTCCCAGGAGTCGTAGAAGCGGACGATGTTGGGGTGCTGCAGCCCCTTGAGCATCTCGGCCTCCTCCTTGAAGCGCTGCTGCTCCGCCTTGGTCAGCTTGCGGTCCTGGAGGGCACAGACACACCCCAAAGTCCGGCAGCGGCGTTGGCTCCGGGTTCCAAGGTCAGCGTTAGCAGCCCCCAGCCCCAGCATCATCATCATCGTCTTCATCATCATTCTCCAGCCCCAGGATCATCATCATCATCATCATGCCTAAACCTCAGGGTCGTTGACGGCACCATCATCATCATCCTCCAATTCCAGTATCATCATCATCATCACCATCATCCCCACATTCCAGGGTTGTTGTCATCATCATCATCTTCCCCATCCCCAAATTCCAGGGCCATCATCATCATCATCATCATCCCCATCCCCAAACACCAGAGTTGTTGTCATCACCATCATCATTATTCTGCAACCCCACTATCACCATCATCCCTAAACCTCAGGATCATTACCATCATCATCATCATCATCATCATCCCCCAACTCCAGGGTCATCATCCTCACCCCCAAACACCATCGTCATCATCCTCACCCCCAGTTTCAGGGGGGTAACAAAGCACTCTGGGGGACAAGTGGCTCAATTTGGGGGGAACTGATGGGATTTGGGGCGGCTGTGGGGGGCAGAGGTGGGAGAGGGGTCAACTGCGGGGGTCGTGGTGAATTTGGGGTCTCAATTTGAGGGGCCAGTCAAGGGGTTCATGATGAATTTTGGGGTGTTCCTATCTTTGGGAGGGGCTCAAGGTGAGCTGAAAGGTTCGTGGGTGGATTTTGGAGATCACCAATATCGGAAGAGCCTCAAGACGAGTTTGAGGAACCGATCACAGCTTTGAAAGGGCTTCAACATCAATTTGAGGGGCCAGTCAAGGGGTTCGTGTTGAATTTTGGGGTGTCTGAGTTTGGGAGGAGTTAAGGTGAGCTCAAAGGACCAACTCTGGGATTCAAGGGTGGCTTTTGGGGATCACTGGTATCAGAAGAGCCTCAAGCTGAGTTTGAGGAGCCACTCACGGCTTTGGAAGAAGTTCAACGCCAACTTGAAAAGCCAATCAGGCGCTTCATGACAAATTTTGGGGTGTCCCCTTCTTCCGAAGAGCCTCAAACCCCCCCAAAAACCCACCACACATCTTCCCCATCCAATGACCCAAAAGAAGCCCAACTTCACCTCCCACCAGCCCCCCCAAACTCAGCCCCCCGGCTCGGGGCTCACCTGCAGCTCACACCAGGCCACCTCCACCCAGGTGTCGGTGTCGAATCCCTTGAAGACCGTCTTGAAGGCGCCGCGCCCCAGCTCGATGTCAAACTTGAGGAAGCGGCCACCGGGCGAGGTGGCCACGGCCTTCATCTCCGCCTCCTCCTCGCCCTCCTCGCCCCCCCCGAGCCGGGGGTCGCCCCGCGGGCCGGGGTCGCCGCCGCGCTCGCCCCGCTCCTCCTCCTCCAGCACCTCCACGCTCTTGCGGAAGAAGCGTTTTGGGGGGGCGGGGGGGGACGCGGGAGTTTTGGGGTCCCCCAGATCGGCGGCCATGGTTGTCCCCACTTCCCCCCCCCAACACCCACCCGAAAATTTTAGGGGGTGACCCCCCCCCCCGCCGCCCCCTCGCCAGCCCCAGCTGCCCCTATGGATGGGGGGGGAGGGGACCGCGTGTCCGGGGGTGGTTTAGGGGGTCGGGGGGGGGGGGGTGTCACCTCGATTTTAGGGGTGTCCCCCCCCTCGGGTGGCACCGGCGGTGGCCGCGTCACCCCCTCCCCCGTGGGGGGGGGACCTGCGGGGGAGACAAAGAGGCTTCGGTGGGGCGGAGGGACGGGGGGGGCAATCGGGGGGTGGGAGGATGTAATTAATAAGGGCAGCGGGGTTAATTGGGGGGGTCCCCGAAATCTGGGGGGGGGTGGAAGCATCCCCCCGGCCCCCCCCCCCCCCGCACAGCGGCTGCTCTTCCTGCGGAGGAAGGACTTCCGGGGGCAGCCCCCCCCCCCCAAAAGGATGCTACAGGTACGCCCGCCCCCAAGGATGCCATAGGTACCCTCGGGTGCTATGGGTGCCCCTCAAGGATGCTATAGGGACCCCCCAAGGATGCTATAGGGACCCTCGGGTGCCACAGGTACCCCCCCCCCACCCCAGGATGCCACAGGTACCTCAGCCTCCCCCCCGCCCCGTGGGGCCCCCTATGTATCCTATAGGAGCGGGGCGTGCCCAGTTCTGACCCCTGTAGCCGCCTTGGGCCACCCTAGCCCACCCCCTATAGCCCCCCCCCAATTCCTGCATGTCCCCTATAGCCCCCCTACAAATTCCCGCAGCTCCTAAAGCCCCGAAACCCCCCCATTGAGCCCCCCAGCCCCTATGGCCCCTCTACCCCATCGAGCCACCCAGCCCCTATAGCCCCTCTACCCCATAGAGCCCCACAGCCCCTATAGCCCCTCTACCCCATAGAGCCCCCCAGCCCCTATGGCCCCTCTACCCCATAGAGCCCCCCAGCCCCTATAGCGCCTCTACCCCATAGAGCCCCCCAGCCCCTATAGCCCCTCTACCCCATACAGCCCCCCCAGCCCCTATAGCCCCTCTTCCCCACAGAGCCCCCCAGCCCCTATAGCCCCTCTACCCCATACAGCCCCCCCAGCCCCTATAGCCCCTCTTCCCCATACAGCCCCCCAGCCCCTATAGCCCCTCTACCCCATAGAGCCCCCCAGCTCCTATGGCCCCTCTACCCCATAGAGCCCCCCAGCCCCTATAGCCCCTCTTCCCCATAGAGCCCCCCAGCCCCTATAGCCCCTTTTCCCCACAGAGCCCCCCAGCCCCTATAGCCCCTCTACCCCATAGAGCCCCCCAGCCCCTATAGCCCCTCTTCCCCATAGAGCCCCCCAGCCCCTATAGCCCCTCTACCCCATAGAGCCCCCCAGTCCCTATAGCCCCCCTAGAGCTTCTCCACATCCCTCCAGCTCCTGTGTGCCCCTCACCCCCTAGAGTGCCCCCATGTCCCCCCATATCCCCCACAGCCCCCTCACAGCCCCTAGCCCCCCACCCTCTCACCCGCGTCACGTGACCACAGCTGCGCGGGGGCTGTCGGGAGCTGTAGTCCCGTTCTGCCCCTGAGGCCACGCCCCCTCAACACCACGCCCACGCTCTGTCACGCCCCCACGCGTCCATCGGTGATTCGGGGATCGCTCCGTGCCTCGCTCGCTCGCGGATTCGGCGCTCGGCCGCGCGGCCTGCGGAGCGCCGTCATGGCGGCCCCCGCGGTGGAGGCGCGGGCGCTGTTCGCGGAGGGGGTGCGGGCCGTGCTGGGGGGGTGGGCGGCGCTGCAGGTGAGGGGGACCCCGGGGGACACCTGGGGACACCTTGCGGGGGGACCCCGGGGAATCTGCGAGCTGTGCTGGGGAGGTGGGCGGCGCTGCAGGTGAGGGGGGACACTTGGGGACACAGAGGGGGCACCCCGGGGCCAGCGCCGGGTGTCCCCATGTCCCCCCCCCCGGGCTGTCCCCGCAGCTGGCGGTGGCGCAGGGCTTCGGGGGGCCGCAGGGCCCCGAAAAGGCCGCGTGGCTCAGCTCGGCGCTGCTCGACTTCTTCACGCAGAACGGTGCGTGCTGCCCCTCCCCCACCCCGGGGGGAGGGGGAGGGGGAGGGTCCGGGGGTGGGGGAGGGGCAGAGGTGACACCACCTTTCCCCCCCCCCCAATGTCCCCCCCCCCCCCGTCCCCCAGCTGACCTGGAGCAGGAGGAGGTGGAGGATTTCCTGGCCGAGGTGATGGACAACGAGTTCGACACGGTGGTGGAGGACGGCAGCCTGCAGCAGGTGGGCTCCCAGTACGGACCAGTATGGACCAGTGTGCTCCCAGCAGCCTCCCCCAGGACAGCCCAGTTTGGCTGCTCTCAGCATCTTTTAGTGGCCTTTGTCCCTTCCTGGTACCCTTGGTGCCCTCCCAGGTGCGCCCAGTATAAACCAGTATGGACAAGGATGTTCCCAGTAGCCGCTCCCAGTTCATCCCATTCCATCCCCAGACTCTTGCCACCATCCTTCAGTGCCCCCAGAGCCTCCCAGTATGGACCAGTTTGTTTTCGGTGCTCTTTTACTTCCTCCCAGTCCGTCCCCGTCCCACGCATCGCCTCTCAGCGTCCGCCAGACCCATCCCAGTCCATCCCAGTCCATCCCAGTTACCTCCCCAGTCCCATGCATTGCCCTTAGCACCCCACAAACCCATCCCAGTCCATCCCAGTCCATCCCAGTCCCCTCCCCAGTCCCATGCATTGCCCTTAGCACCCCACAAACCCATCCCAGTCCATCCCAGTCCATCCCAGTCCCCTCCCCAGTGGTTCCCAGTCCATCCCAGTGTCCCCCGTGCAGGTGAGCCGGGAGCTGGTGACCCTTTTTGCTCGGGCGCGGGGGGGGGACGTGGGGGGGGTGGGGGCGGCCCTGGGGGCTCTTGCCTGCCGTGGCCCCGCCCTGGCCGCCGCCCTGGCCACCGCCCCGCCCGGGGGGAGACCCCCAGAGCCCCCCCGGGACCCCCCCCACGGCCCCCCGGAGCCCCCCGGAGCGAGGGGAGGAAGAGGAGGAGGAGAGCGATGAGGAAGAGGAGGAGGTGAGGGGGTGACATCACTGGGATGACGTCATGGGGAGCTGATGATGCCCTTCATTGGGAGCCAATGGGATTGGGAGGGTGCCGATGATGTCATCAAAGGGGGTGGGGATGTGGTGATGACATCATGGGGTGTGGCTCTGAGGGGGATACTGATGATGTCATTAGATTGGGGGGGTGGTGACTCCCAAGGGCCCCCAAATGAGGAGGGGCTAGGGGGTGGTGATGTCATTCCTGATGATGTCATTCAGTCCTGATGATGTCATCAAATGGGGGGAAACAGGGTGGGGGAGGAAGCTGGGATGGGGGTGGGGCAGGGATGGTGTCACCAAATTTAGGGAGAGGGACCCCCCCAGGACCCCTGTGACGGAAGGGGAGGGCACTGATGATGTCACTAGGGGGGGTGTGACACTGATGACGTCATTGCCACCCCCCCAGGCCATGGAGTGCGGGACACCCCCACCCCCCTCGGACGGCTGGACCGTGGTGCAGCGGCGGCGGCGGCGATGATGGGGGGAGGGGTGTCCTGTGTGTCCCCCCCCCCAGCTTGGGGGACACCCCTCCCCCACCCTGCTCCCCAAACTGGGGGGGGGAATAAAGGCCCCTCCCCCCATGGGGGTGTGGGAAGAGGAGTCGTGTGCTTATTGGAGGGAGAGGCCGCTTAGAGAAACCCCTGGCCCCTGTGCGGGCCCCACTGCGACCCCAGCGATCCCTCCCAGTTTAGCCCAGTCCCTCCCAGTAGAACCCCGCCCCTCCCAGTACCTCGCCCGGCCCCGCCCATCATGGCGGCCGCCCTGAGGGCTCCAGGGCAGTGAGGGGCGTGGCTTTCTCACCGCGCGTTGTGATTGGTTGTACTTCGCACGAGTCGGGCCGCCCTTCTCCCTTTCTCACGCGGTGATTGGTTGGCGAGAGCGGAGGCGAGCGGCGATTGGCCAGCTAGACTTGAACCGGGTGGGCGCGGGCGCTGATTGGTCGCCCTTGCTCGGGTGGGCGGAGCGAGGCGGGAGGGCGGGAAGACGCGGCGGCGATGGCGGCGCGGCTGGGGCGCGCGAGGGGGTGAGCGCGCGACCCCCCCCCCCCCCCTCCCCCTCACGGCGGGAACCCCTGAGGGCTGCCCGGCCGCCATCTTGGGTCGGGGGCGACCCTCACCACCCTGCGTGGGCCTGGGGGGGGGTTCACTGGGGTCTCTCATCCCCACTGGGGTCCCTGAAGGGTCACCGGGTCCTTACGGGCTCCTCCGGGTGACGCCCGGCCCCACACGGAGCCCTGCAGTGTCTCCGTGCCCTCACACCTATCCCGGGGGGCTCTGGGGGGGGGAAGGTCGCTGAGGGGGTCCCCTCATCCCCACGGGGGTCCCTGGGAGCCCACGCGTGTCCGAGGAGGGGTCCTGGTTGCCTCGTGTCACGGCGGGGTGTCGGGGGGGATCTCCTCGTTCCTGGAGGGGTCTGGGGGATGTCCCCCGCACCATCCCCACCCGTGTCCCGTGTCCCCAGGGCGCTGGCAGCGCTCGAGGCTGCCCTGGCCTTGGAGGAGGAGGAGGGTGATGTCCCCACTCGGGTCCTGGTGGAACATCAAATGGTGAGACCCCAAAGCTGCCCCGCAGCACCTCGGAATAGACTTGCAGCACCCACGTCTGCCCCACAGCTGTCCTTGACCTCCCCATTTGCTCCCTAACACCCCCACATCTGCCCTAAAATTACTTCTGACCCCCCAGATTTCTCACAGATCCCCTATGTGGCCTTGACTCTTTTAATGATTCCTGCGTTTGTCCTCTAAAGCTTCCCAATTGCCCTATTTTCTGTCATCCCCTCTGCCCCCATGTTATCCTCAAAAAATTTTCTTTTGTCCCCCCAGTTCTCCCCTCCACACCTCATTTTTTCCCCACACCTCTAACACCTGCTCTGTGACCTTCCCCAACTCCCTTGGTACCCCAAACCATCCCTGACACCCCAAACCTGCCCCCCAGGACACCCGGCGGAAGCAGAAGCTGCTCCTGTCCCAGCTCCGGGTGCTGAAGCTGCTCCTGGGGGTCATCGAGAACCCGGGGCTGCCCCCGGCCACCACCAACCTGCGTGAGCCCCCCGAGCCCCCTGACCCCCTAAACTGAACCCCACAATCCCCTGAGCCCCCAAACTGACCCCCAAAACTCCCTGAGCCCCCAGACTGAACCCAGAGCTGCCCTCAGCCTGTATAAGCCCCCCCAAAACTCCTGGGTGACCCTGAGCCCCAAAACCTGTTGACCTTCCTTGTCCACGTTGGGGGTTCCTGCGTCCCCTTTGGGGCGGGGGTTTGGGGTTTCTAGGGTCCGCTTTGGGGCAGGGATTCGGGGGTTCCTGTGACCACTTTGGGGATTCCTGGCTCGCCTTTGGGGCAGGGGTTTGGGGGTTCTGGGGTCCCCTTTGGGGCGGGGGTTTGGGGTTTCTAGGGTCCGCTTTGGGGCAGGGATTCGGGGGTTCCTGTGACCACTTTGGGGATTCCTGGCTCGCCTTTGGGGCAGGGGTTTGGGGGTTCTGGGGTCCCCTTTGGGGCAGGGGTTTGGAGGTTCCTGGCTCCCCTTTGGAGGTTCCTAGGTCCCCTTGGGGAGGGAGCTCAGGGGATGTTTGGTGAATCCCGTTCATCTGAGTCCTGCTTGGGAGTTCCTGGGAGCCCTTTGGGAGGGATTGGTGATTCCCAGGTCCCTTTTGGGGTCCCCCCCCGTTTCTGGGGGGGCTGATGTGGGGCTCCCCCCCCAGGCGAGGCGGCGGCGCAGGCGCGGGGGCGCTGGCGGGAGCTGAAGGCGAGGTACGGGGGGGCCCTGGGGGCGCTGGGCGAGGCCGTGCCCCCGGCCCTGGCCCAGCTGCACCGGGGCCGGCAGCTGCTGCAGCGCGGGAGGGCGGCCCTGGGGGCACGGCTGGATCAGGTACGGGGGGTTCCAGGGGGGCTGTGGGGGTCCCTGGGGAGGCTGGGGGCACAGTGTGGGTCTTGAGGGTCCCATGGGTGCTGGGGGGGCGGGAGTCACTGGCGGCACAGTGTGGGTCCTGGGGGGTTTTATGGGGGTTGGGGGCACACAGTGTGGGTCTGGGGGCTCCCATGGGTGCTGTCTCTCCCTGCCTCCCCCCCAGCAAGAAGAGCTGAAGGTGAAGGTGCGTGAGGCCACTGAGAGACGGGACCAGGTGAGTCTGGGGGGACACCCTTTGGGGTCCCCCTGCCCCATGGGGGCTCCTGGTGGTCCCATTTACCTTGGGGTGCCCCTGCCCACAGAGAAGTCCATTCTGGGGTTCCTTCCCACTTCAAGTCTCAGCTCATTCTCCCCCTTTTGGGGTCCACCCCCCAATTTGGGATCTTTTTTTCTTTGCAGTCTGGGGTCTTCTTCTCCCCAAATTTGGGGTATTTTCCCTTCCAAATTGGAGTCTGTCTTCCCTAGTTTGGCATCCCTTTCCCTCTGAATTGGGGGTCTCGTTCTCCCCCAGACTGAACTATTTTTTTTGCCCAAATCTGGGGTCTCTTTCCCCTCTGATTTGGGGTCTTTTCCCCCCGATTTGGGGTCTCTTTCTCCCCCCCCCCCAGCTGCTCCGGCGGGTTCAGGAGCGGCGCCTGCAGCGGCTCGGCCGGCAAAAGGCGCTGCAGGGGCTGCGGGAGACAGCGGCCAGGTGAGGGGACCGGGGAGGGGGGGTAGGGTGAGGAGCTGGGGGCCCCTGGGATTTTGGGGGGTGGTCCAGGGGTCCTGAGAGAGACCCAGGAGTTTGGGGGGATCTCCAGTGTGGGGGAGGGGTCCTCAGGGTGGGGGAGAGCCCTGGAAGGGACCCAGTGGGGGTCCAGGTGGGGCTCCTGGGGTAGTGGGGAGGACCTAGGGAATTTTGAGGGTGGGGGTGTGGTCGTGTTCCCCCCCACCCACGAACTGTCATTTCCTGCAGGGTGGAGGCCTCGTGCCACCTGTACCAGGCCCTGGCGGGGGTCCAGGTGCTGCCCCCCTCCCCAGGGACCCCCGAGCTGGAGCTGGAGCTGGGACCCCCTCCCAGCTCCTCCCATTCCATGCCCCCCCTTCACCTGTGCCTCACCCGCAGCGGGGGGGGTCCGACTGCAGGTGAGTGGCTATGGGGAGATTTTGGGGGGCTGGGGAGGATTTGGGGGCTTGTGGGGGGGGGAATTGGGGGTTGAAGGGGAACTGGGAGGGCTTGGAGGGGATTCAGGGTAGCACTTGGAGAGCTGGGGGGGAAATTTTGGGGGGTCAGGAAGGCCGTGGGGGTGCACTTGGGGGTTGGGGACTGATCTGGAGGTGTCGGGGGGGGGTTCTGGGTGGTTTTGGGGTCTCACCACCTCCTCCTTTTCCCCCCAGGAACCCCCCCTGGGGCTGTCTCCTCCCCTGGGCCCGGGGCTGCTGGAGCTGCAGCAGCGCTGCTGGGAGAGCTGGAACCTCTGGGCAGAGGTGACACACCTGAGGAACAGGTGAAGGGGGCTGGGGGGGGGTCTTTGAGGGAGTTTGGGGGGCTGGGGGGGAGTTGGGGGGTCTTTGGGGTAGGTCTGAAGGGTCTGGGGGTAATTGGGAGGGGTAGGGGCATTTGGGAGGTTAATTGGGGGGAGCTGTGGGAGAGGTTGGGGGGGGTTTTGTAGGTCAGGGGGTCTTTGGGGCAGCTCTGGGGGTCTTTAGTGTAATTGCCAGGGTGGGGGGGTTGATTGGGGGGCTCACCCCAAGCCCCTGGTGACCACCCCCCAGGTTTGCCCTGGACTGGCAGCCGGAGTTGGGGCTCCTGCAGGTCCTGGGGGGCCCCCGGGGCGCCCAGACCCTCTGGACGCTGCAGCTGGATCCGGGGGTACCCACAGAGCGGGGGGGTGCAACTGCTGCCCCCCGCCAAGGGGGCCCCCCCCATCCCTGTGAGTCCTTTGGGGGTGTCCTGGGGGAGTTTGGGGGTCCCTCAGATGGGATATGGGGGGTCTGTGGGACAGGTTTAGGGATCCTGGGGCAATTTGAGGGTCCTTGGGGGTGGGTTGGGGGTCTTGGGGGGGTCTGAAGGCAATTTTGGGGGTCCCAGAGACACTGGGAGATCCTGGGGGTGTTTTTGGGGTCCGGGGGGGGGGGGTCACTTGGGGGTCATTGAGGGCAATTTGTAGGGGTCCCTGAGACAATGGGGGGTCCTGGGGGTGGTTTTGGGGTCCCTGGGGGGGGTCTGAGGGCAATTTGGGGGGGTCCCAGAGGCACTTGGGCATCCCAGGGGTGGTTTTAGGGTTCTTGGTGGGTTTGGGGGGGCTCTCAAGGGGGCACCAGGGGGGTCCTGGGAGTGACCCCCCCCCAAATCCCCTTTTCCTCCACAGGCACCCCCAGACCCCCCCACTCTGACACGGTGGCTGGAGCTGCTGGTGGGGGGGGTCCCTGAAAATGGGGGATCCCCCTCTATCCCCTCCCCATAAAAAACCCCACTGCACCCCAATAAACTCACGGACACCCCTTCTCCAGCTCCGTCTCACCCCAAAAAAAAAAAAAAAACATTCCTGGGGGTTTGCGGGAGCAGCTTTATTGTGGGGAGGGGGCTCTGGGGGTCGGGGGTTTTGGGGTGCCAGGGGTCCCCCAATCTGGGGGTCCCTACGGGGGGGGGTCGGCACCGCGCCGCTTGGGCTGGTTGCGCTCGGGGTGCAGCAGGATCACGTAGACCTTGGGGGCGTAGAGGAGCCCCAGCGGCACCGAGGCCGACAGCGACATGGACACCGTCAGCGTGGCCGTCTGCACGTGCACCTGCACCCCGAAAACGGTACCCCAAAATCCTGCTGACCCCGAAATCCTCCATCCCAAATCCCACTGCACCCCAAACCCAGCCATTCCCCAGCCCAACTGTCCCAAGGGCCCACGGTCGCCGTGGCCGTTTGTACGTGCACCTGCACCCCAAAAAGAGTGCCCCAGAATCCTAGTGACCCCAAAAGCAGGTAATCTCAAATCCCACTGATGCCCATATGGCTAAATCCCATTGATCCCAAAACAGGGACCCCCCCCCCCAAATGCCCCCAGGGGGCCTCCAAATACCCCTAGGGATCCCCCAAATCCCCCTCCTCACCTTCCCAGCCGACTGGGCGTTGCCAAAAATGGGCTCAAAGGCGAACCAGACCATGTGTGCCCACAGTGATCCCCCAAATACCCCGAGAGTCCTCCCAGCAGCCCCCCAAATACCCCCAGGGACCCCAAACCCCCCTCCTCACCCTCTCTGCCGACTGGGCGGCTCCGAAGAAGATGGGCCCGAAGGCGAGCCACACCACGCAGGTGGTGTACATGGCGAAGCCGATGGGCTTGGCCTCGTTGAAGGTCTCGGGGACGCCGCGCGCTTTGACGGCGTACACGGTGCAGGTGAGCATCAGCAGCAGGGCGTAGGCCAGGCAGGCCAGCGTGGCCCCCTCGGCCATGTCGCAGCGCAGGACCCCCCGCGCCGCCTCGGGGTCGGGGGTCCGGCCCATCTCGTAGTCGATGAGGGCGTGGGGTGGCCGGACCAGCAGCCAGGTGGCCGCGGCCACCAGCTGCAGCCCGCTGAGCGTGAAGGTGATGACCAGCTGCGAGGTGGGGCTGATGAAGCGCGGCGGCGTCACCGAGCGCTTCCCTGCGGGGTACGGCGGGTTACGGGGGGCTGCTGGCACCCCCAGAGCTCGCCCGGCCTGAAGGGGTGGGCGTTGGGGTACCCCGTGTCCCTCAGCCTGATCTGGACCCCCAAAACTTTTGGAGGCCCTGGAAGTCACCTCCCTTGGGGACGGGGCTGGTCTTGGTGAGGAGCACAGGATGGGGACCCTGTCCCATGTCCCTCATGCAACACCACACCCCAGGCTCCTGCCCCCCAGTGCCCCTCACCCCTGCCCAGAGCCCCTCACCCCGTCTTCCCACCCCACTGTGCCCCTCACCCTGCTCAAAGACGTGGCAATGCAGTTGGTCTTGGTGAGAGCGTGGCACAGGTGAGACCCCAGCCCCTCACCCCGTGCCCCCCAGCCCCTCACCCTGCTCAAAGATGCGGTAGATGCGGTTGGTCTTGGTCAGCAGCGCGGCGTAGGTCAGGCTCATGCCCATGCCCAGGAAGAGTCGCCGCAGGGCGCAGACCCCCACGCCGGGCTCGGCCACCATGAGGAAGGTGATGGCGTAGACCAGGGCGATGCCGGCCAGCAGGACGTAGCTCAGCTCGCGCCCCGACGCTTTGACGATCGGCGTCTCGTGGTGCCGCACGAAGGTGGCCAGCACGAAGGCGGTGGCCATCAGCCCCAGCGTGGCCAGGGCCAGCGGGACGGCGGCGCAGGGGTCGCCCCAGCGCAGGCGCAGCACAGGTGTGGGGCGGCAGGCGGTGCGGTTGGGCGTGGGGCGCAGGTGAGGGGCACAGGGCAGGCAGGTGAGCAGGTCGGCCCGGTACTGGTAGCCCCCGCAGAGCTCACAGTGCCAGCAGCACGGAACCCCCTTCACCGGCTTCTTGCGCTCGCCGGGGCCGCACGGCAGGCTGCACACCGAGGGTGGCGGTGACGACGAGTTGGAGCCCCAGGCCATGGCATCCTCCTGGTGGGGGGACGGTCAGGGATACCCCAAACCTCCCCAGGGACACCCCAAATACCCTAGGGACATCTTGAACACCCTATGGACATCCCAACCCCTCACGGGCACCTCACGGATCCGCCAAACCCTCCGTGGACACCACAAACCCCCATGGACATCTCAAACCCCCTGTGAAAAACCCAGACCCACCACAGACAACCCAAAACCTCCATGAACACCCCAAACCTCCTCAGGGAACCCCCCCACAGGCACCCCATGTTTCCCCCAAGCCCTCCATGGACACCCACCCAGGAGGAACAGGGCATCCCCCACCCAGTGCCCCCGTTTGGCCACTGGGATAACCCCGGCTGACCCTGGGAGGGTCAGAGGGAGCACCCCTGGGGGGCACCCCTGGGCTTTGGGGGTCCCGGACCCACCTGCAGGTGCAGCCCCTGCACCCACTGCCCCACAGCCCGGTAGGCCCCGGTGCCGTTGCCCCCCTGGAACTGGAAGATGTCGTAGCGCCCGGGGGCGTCCCCGTTCTCATTGAAGGACACCGGTGTCCCAGCGCTGCCTGCGCACCAGTACGGACCAGTATAAACCAGTAACCACCAGTTTAGGTCAGGGACACCCCCTGCCATCCCACAGAAAAGGTCAGTGACCCCCTCAGCCCTGGCGTGGCCCTGGTACAGGGTAAACCAGTGCTCCCAGTATGGTTACCAGTGCACCCATCCCCTTCCCACTGCCCCACAGTGGCTCCCAGTACATCCCAGTATGGTCTCAAGTGCTCCCATCCCTCTCCCTGTTCCCCCTAGTACATCCCAGTGTTTCCCAGTATGTCCCAGTATGATCTCAAGTGCCACCATCCCCTTCCCAGTACCTCCCAGTATATCCCAATACCTCCTAGTAATTCCCAGTATGCTCTCCAGTGCCCCCATCTCCCTCCCTGTGCCACCCTAGTATATCCCAGTGTCTCCCAGTAGTTCCCAGTATGGTCTCCAGTGCGCCCCCCCATATCCCAGTATGCTCCCAGTGCCACGGTACCGTTGAAGGCCACCCTGCGGATGTGGGTGAGCAGGCGGCGCCCGTCCGGGGGGTCCATGTGGGCACAGAGCCCCCCGCCCGGGCAGGCCTCGCCCAGCAGCGAGTGCAGCCCGTGGGCCATGGCCAGCACGGCGTCGATGACGAACTGCACCTTCCCCTCCTGCTCGTAGGGCGAGTCCCGCCCGATGCGCTCCCGCCCTGGGGGTTCGAGATCCCAAATGGGCACCCCAAACCCACAACAGCACCCTAAACCTGCCACGGGCACCCCACCTTCTCCTCCTGCTCGTAGGGCGAGTCCCGCCCGATGCGCTCCCGCCCTGGGGGGTTCGAGATCTCAAATGGGCACCCCAAACCCACAACAGCACCCCAAACCCACCATGGACACCCCACCTTCCCCTCCTGCTTGCAGGGTGAGTCCTGCCCAATGCGCTTCCACCTGGGGACCCCAAATGGGCACCCTAAACCTGCCATGGGCACCCTAAACTTACCTGTGGGGTCTCTGTGGTGTCCCTGTGAGGCTGCTATGGGGTGTCTGGGGCAGGGTACCTGTGGGGTCTCTATAGGGTCTCTATGGGGTCCTTGTGGGGCAGGGTAGCTGTGGGGTCCCTATGGGGTCTCTATGGGGTCCCCATAGGGCAGGGTACCTGTGGGGTCCCTATGGGGTCTCTATGGGGCCCCTGTGGGCTCTTTATAGGGTCTCTATAGGGCAGGGTCCCTGTGGGGTCCCTATGGGGTCCCCATAGGGCAGGGTACCTGTGGGGTCCCTATGGGGTCTCTATGGGGTCCCCATAGGGCAGGGTCCCTGTGGGGTCCCTATGGGGTTCCCATAGGGCAGGGTACCTGTGCATTTGCGCACGGGCGCTCCGGGTGCCCCCGCGGGGTCTCCGTGGGGCGCGGTGCCGTGGGGCAGGCGGCAGTTGAAGTCGTCCTCCCAGAACTCGTGGAACCAGAGGTTGCGGCGGTTGTTCTCCAGCGAGCGCGACGTGAAGTACTCGTCAAAGCCTGGGGGGACACGGCGCCACCGCGGGGTCAGGGGGGCACCCCACAGGCTCACAGGGGACCCCACGGAGCCATGGGCGACCCACAGAACCCTGGAGTGTCCCACAAGCCCCCCAGAGCCCCAAACCGAACCCCCCAGAGCCCCCCCAAACCTCCTCAGGTCTCCCCAAAGCCCCCTAAGAGCCTCCCCGGAGCCCCCAAACCCACTCTGGGCTCCCCAAGAGCCCCCCCAGCAACCTCCAGTCTTCCCCAGCCCATCCCAGTTTCCCCCAGTCCCTCCCAATAAACTCCCAGTGCCCCCCAGTGCCCCCAGTGCCCCCAGTGCTCCCAGTGCCCCCAGTCCCTCCCAGTGCCCCCAGTCCCTCCCAGTGCCCCCAGTGCCCCCAGTCCCCCCCAGTGCCCCCAGTGCTCCCAGTGCCCCCAGTGCCCCCAGTGTCCCCAGTGCTCCCAGTGTCCCCAGTGCCCCCAGTCCCCCCCAGTGCCCCCAGTGCTCCCAGTGCCCCCAGTGCTCCCAGTCCCCCCAGTCCCTCCCAGTGCCCGCAGTCTCCCCAGTGCTCCCAGTCCCCCCCAGTCCCTCCCAGTGCCCGCAGTCTCCCCAGTGCCCCCAGTCCCTCCCAGTCCCCCCAGTCCCTCCCAGTGCCCCCAGCGCTCACCAGGCACCGAGGCCCGTTTGGGCAGGATGGTGATGGCCCCGTGCGCCGCCTCCTCCAGGCCCTGCACCGGCGCCATCTTGGCCCCCCAGCTGTCCGAGCCCACCCACGAGAAGTGGCCCGAGAGGTTGGCTAGCGTGGCGGCCTCCAGCACCCGCCTGCGGGGACAGGCACGGCTGCTGGGCAAACTGGGAGGGACTGGGGGCACTGGGAGGTAACTGGGAGGGAATGGAATGGGTTGGGTGGATACTGGGATGAACAGTGGAGGCTGCTGGGATGGACTGTGAAGGACTGGGAGGGAACGTGGACGGACCGAAAGGGCTGGGAGGCCACTGGGTTGGACTGGGAGGGGACCTGCCTAGACTGGGATGAACTCCAGCGGGCTGAGGAGCACTGGGGAGGGACTGGGGCAGGACCGGTGCGCACTGGGGTGCACTGGTCTCACCGGATGTCGTCCTCGTTGGCAAAGAGCACGACCCCGCGCGCGGTCGACGTCTCCATCAGGCGCCCGATGACCTTGGCGAACTCCCCCGGCTTCGGCTCCCGCGGGATCTTGATGGACTGGGCGATGCACAGGCCCCCTGCCCCAGTACAGACCAGTATAAACCAGTACGGACCAGTGTGGAAGGGGACCACCCGTCCTCTCCAGGCCTCAGAACCTCTCTGTTCCATGCAGAGCTCATCCTCCCAGTACATCCCAGTATGGTCCAGTGCCTCCCAGTATAACCCAGTGCCCCTCCCAGTACAACCCAGTATAACCCAGTATAACCCAGCACAGCCCACCGGCCTCGCGGGAGCTCTGCACGAAAGCCTCGACACCGCTCTCGCCGTAGTTGCCCTCGGAGGCCAGCGTGCTGACGTAGCTCCAGCCCAGCGCCCGCACCACAGCCACCATGGCCTGCGCCTGGTACGAGTCCGGCGGCACCACCCGCGAGAAGAACTCGTAACGCCCGGGGTCTGACAGCTCGGGGGCCGTGGAGGCGTAGCTGATCTGGGGGATCTGGGGACATCGGGGACACGTCAGGGACAGGGGGGACACTGGGGACGTGTCAGGGACGTGAGGACATTGGGGGGTTTGGGGGCGTCGTGGGGCCATGGGGAGATGGGGGTGAAGGGCTGTGGGGGGGGTCAGTGTGGAGCTGTTGATGTAGGAAGGGTCTGGGGGGACACTGGGGAGAGTGAGGGGACATAAAGGACAGAGGGGTGTGAGGGGGCACGGGGGGCTCAGCCCCGGGGCTGGGGACATGGGGGACAAGCGGGGGGGGACACCCAGGGGACCTGGCACTGTGGGACCCCCCCCTCCCTGTCCCTAATCCCCCCTAATCCCCCTGGGCCATTTGCTGCCGTCCCAGGGGATTGTGGGTAACACCCTGGGGGGGAGGAGGGGAAGGTTCTGGAAGTGGGGGGGGGGACAACACGGAGGGGGACCAGGTGTCCAGGCCCCCCCTCACAGGGAGAGGACACCATGAGGACACTGTGGGGACAGCGCTGTCCCATGTCACCCCCCACATTCCCTCCAACATCCCCAATGTGCTCGACACCCCCGGTGATCACAAAGAGTCCCTGGACATTGGCCACCACGATGGCCACCGAGATGGCAGAGGCACCACTGCTGCCCACGTCCCCTCCGTGCCCCCAACGCCCCCCAAATCCCCGCATCTCACCGCAAACAGCCGCAGCACGTTGGCCACCATGATGGACACGGAGCTGGCAGAGACACCAATGTCCCTCCATGCCCCCGATGTCCCTCCACCTCCCCAGTGCCCTTCCGTGCCCCCAAAGCCCCCCAAATCCCCGCATCTCACCGCAAACAGCCGCAGCACGTTGGCCACCATGATGGACACGGAGCTGGCAGAGACACCAATGTCCCTCCATGCCCCCGATGTCCCTCCACCTCCCCAGTGCCCTTCCGTGCCCCCAAAGCCCCCCAAATCCCCGCATCTCACCGCAAACAGCCGCAGCACGTTGGCCACCATGATGGACACGGAGCTGGCAGAGACACCAATGTCCCTCCATGCCCCCGATGTCCCTCCACGTCCCCAGTGCCCCTCCGTGCCCCCAACGCCCCCCAAATCCTCGCATCTCACCGCAAACAGCCGCAGCACGTTGGCCACCATGATGGACACGGAGCTGGCGGACGCCCCGATGACCCCGACCAGGCGCTCGGGCGGGGGCCGGCGCGGGGCCGACCCGTCGGGGCAGCTGCCCTCGCCCCCCTCGGGGGGCAGGAGGCTGCGCACGAAGCTCAGCGCTTGCTCCAGGGCGTAGGTGTCCCTGGAGCAGGTGTCCAGGATGCGGGCGCCCAGCGTCAGGTTGGGCAGCACGCGCGGGTCGCCGTTGACGCGGTCCAGCGCGTACAGCATGGCCTCCAGCCGGTGGATGCCCTTCTCCTTCTTGACCGGCCCGCAGGGCACCCCGGCGGGGCCGCGGGCGTGCACCGGGAACAGGCCCCCCAGCGTCAGGTCGCCCTCCAGCCGGATGGCGTGGGGCTGGGTGGGCGCCGGGGGGGCAGCGGCACGGCGGGCACAGCGACAGCAGGGCCACCAGCGGGACCACCAGCGGGACCACCGGTGGGGTGGGCATGGTGGGCTGGGGGCAAAGAGGGGGTTAGGGGGTGATAGGGGGCAGAGGTGGCACCCTGTGGGGCAGGGTGGGTGCCAGGGGGGCACAGGGACAGCAGGGTGGGCAGTGGTGGCACAGTGGGGTGGGGCTGGAACCCCATGGGGCACAGGTGGCTCCCTGTGGGGCAGGGTGGGTGCCAGGGGGGCACAGCAGGGTCACCGCGGGGGTCAGCAGAGTGGGCAGTGGGGATGGCACCCCACGGGGCAGGGGTCGCACCCTGTGGGGTGGGGGTGGTACCCCAGGGACCAGGGGGCTCACAGGGACACCAGAGTGGGCAGGAGGGATAGAGAGGGGTTATGGGGGGTGGCACCCACTGGGGTGGGGGGGACACGCTTTGCGGGGTGGGGAGGGGGGGAATGACACCCCATGAGGCAGGGACACCCCCCGTGTGGGGGGCAGCCCCCCCATGGGGCACAGGGATCTGTCCCCACCCTGGAGGGATGTTTGGGGGTTCCCAGCACCCCCCAGTTTGGGGTCCCGGTGCCCTCACCCCGCTCACCTGGCCCGTGGGTGCTCCTGTCCCTGTGCAGCCGCTGGGGACTGGGGCCGCCCCCGTCCTGGCCCCCCCAGTTCCCCCCCAACCCCCCCCCCCTCGGGGTCCCTCCAGATGCTGATGGGGAAGGGAGGGGGAAGGGGCCCCCCCGCCCCATCCCGGCTTGGCCGAACTCCCACAACCCCCTGCCCCCCCCAATTAAACCAGATGTTAATTACTGGGGGATGGGGGGGGGGGGTGAGCGGAATTAGGGGTGCCCCCCTCCCCGAACACATCCCCAGGGGGTCCCATGGTGGGGCTGAGTCCCTCGGGGGGCTTGGGGGGCCGGAGGGCCCTAATCCCCCCCAGCTGTCGGATTACGGGGGGGGGGGTGATAATCCACTGCTCATCTGCAGCCAGGACCCCCCCCAGACCAGACGAGGGAGGGGGGACACGGGGGGGCTGATGGGGACTCTGGGAGGGTGAGCAGAATCCTGGGGGCTCTGAGGACACTTGGGGGGGCTGATGGGGACTCTGGGAGGGTGAGCAGAATCCTGGGGGGCTCTGAGGACACTTGGGGGGCTGATGGGGACTCTGGGAGGGTGAGCAGAATCCTGGGGGGCTCTGAGGACACTTGGGGGGCTGAGGGGGGCCATGGAGAGGCACGGGGGGTCGGTGGGGGACATGGAGGGGGGGGTGACCCAGGAGAGCTCTGAGGGGACAAGGAGGGGACACTGGGGGGGCTCAGTGGTCCCGGGGTGGGGTCAGTGGGTGCCGGGGTGGGGTCAGTGGGTGCCGGGGGGGTCAGTGGGTCCGGGATGGGGTCAGTGGTCCCGGGGTGGGGGTCAGTGGGTCCCGGGGTGGGGGTCAGTGGTCCCGGGGGGGATCAGTGGGTCCCGGGGGGGTCAGTGGTCCCGGGGTGGGGGTCAGTGGGTCCCGGGGGGTCAGTGGGTGCCGGGGGGGTCAGTGTTCCCAGGGGGGTCAGTGGGTGCCGGGGTGAGGGTCAGTGGGTGCCGGGGGGGTCAGTGGGTCCCGGGGTGGGGCTCAGTGGTCCCGGGGTGGGGGTCAGTGGTCTCGGGGAGGGTCAGTGGGTCCCGGGGGGATCAGTGGGTCCCGGGGTGGGGTCAGTGGGTCCCGGGGGGTCAGTGGGTGCCGGGGGGGTCAGTGTTCCCAGGGGGGTCAGTGGGTCCGGGGTGGGGCTCAGTGGTCCCGGGGGGGGTCAGTGGTCCCGGGGTGGGGGTCAGTGGTCCCGGGGTGGGGGTCAGTGGGTGCCGGGGGGGGTCAGTGGGTCCGGGGTGGGGCTCAGTGGGTGCCGGGGGGATCAGTGGGTCCCGGGGTGGGGGGTCACTGGTCCCGGGGGGGTCAGTGGTCCCGGGGTGGGGTCAGTGGGTCCCGGGGGGTCAGTGTTCCCAGGGGGGTCAGTGGGTCCGGGGTGGGGGTCAGTGGGTGCCGGGGGCTCAGTGGGTCCCGGGGGGGTCAGTGTTCCCAGGGGGGTCAGTGGGTCCCGGGGTGGGGGTCAGTGGTCCCGGGGGGGGTCAGTGGGTCCCGGGGGGTCGGTGGGTCTGGGGTGGGGGTCAGTGGTCCCGGGGTGGGGGTCAGTGGGTCCCGGGGGGATCAGTGGGTCCCGGGGGGTTCAGTGGGTCCCAGGGGGGTCAGTGGGTCCCAGGGGGGTCAGTGGGTCCCGGGGTGGGGGTCAGTGTTCCCAGGGGGGTCAGTGGGTCCGGGGTGGGGGTCAGTGGGTGCCGGGGGCTCAGTGGGTGCCGGGGGCTTTCGGGGAGCCCCCGGGGGCTGGGGGGGGAATGCGGGGGGTTTGAGGGGCCCCGGAGCGGGCGGGGCTTTTCCCGCCAAAACTCCGCCTCAGCCGTTCCCGCCCAAACCGCGGCGCGCGCTTCCCGCTGCCGCCAGGCCACGCCCCCACATTGATCCACGCCCCCTTAGCGTCTAACCACGCCCCTTCACATAAACCCCGCCCCCTAAAGCAAGGCCCCGCCTTTCCGGGCTTTACGGCTTTTTCGCGATTCCCCCCGCTCCTTGCTAGCGGCGCTTTACGGCTGTGTTGGTGTTTTACGACCGCGGCCGGCCGCGTTGTGCGGGTGCGGGGCCGGGGGCGATTTTGGGGGTCCCGGGGGGAATTGGGGGTGCGACAGAACCTGGAAAGGGGTGGGGGGGGGGCCCTGGGGGTGGTCGCCTCCCTTTAACTCCTTCCTGACCATCGCAGGGGCCATGGCTGGGGCCGAGCGGGACCCGCACAGGAGGGGCGAGGAGGAGGAGGAAGAGGAGGAGGAAGCAAAGGAGGAGGAAGAGGAAGCAAAGGAGGAGGAAGAAGAGGAAGAAAAGGAGGAGGAAGAGGAGGGTCCCGAGGGCTCCCCCGCTGCCGAAGCCCCCTCCGACCCCCCCCCAAAGCCGGTGGTACCGGGGGTCCTTTATTTGTCCTTCCTCCCCCCGGGCTTCGGGCCCCGTCAGGCCCGGGCGCTGCTGCGGCCGCACGGGGAGCTGGGCAGGGTCTTCTTTCAGCCCCGCGGTGAGTGCGGGGGTCCTGGGGGGGTCAGGGTGCCCCACAGAGCCCCAGCAATGCGGAATGGGGCTGGGGTCCCCACAGCCCCCCTGCAGGTACAGAACCGGGGAGGGGGGGTCCGGGCCCCTCCCAGCCCCGCTGACACCCACGGAGCGGGTGGGGGAGGGGTGTTCAGCCCCCTTGGGTGGGGGGGATCTCAGCCCTCCCCGGGGCGGGGGGGTTCTCCCCTCCTTTCTCAGCGCCCCCTCCCCGTTCCCGCAGGAGGCTCCGTGCGGCGGCGGCGGCAGCGCCCGGGGGGGCCCCCGGCCGTGGCGTTCGCCGAGGGCTGGGTGGAATTTCGGGACAAGCGAGCGGCCAAACGCGCGGCCAAAATCCTGCACGGGGCCCCCATGGCCCCCCGGCCCCGCAGCCCCTTCCGCCATCACTGCTGGAGCATCAAGGTGGGGCTCGGGGGGCTCCTGGGGAGGGGTCCCGCCTGGTCCAGAACGGTTTTAGGGGGGTTGGAGCCCTTTTTGGGGGGGGGGTCTCAGGTATTTAGATGCCCTGGGGCGAGGGGGGCACCTGTGGGCTCCTGGGTAATTGGGACCCTTTATGGGTGAGGGGTCGGGGTAGCCCTGGGTCCCTTTTTGGTGGTCCACAACCTTTGTAGTGAGCACCTGGGTCCCTTTTTTGGGGGTCCCAGGTGTGTAGGGAGCACCTGGTCCCTTTTTTGGGGGTCCCAGGTTTGTAGGGAGCACCTGGGTCCCTTTTTTGGGGGTCCCAGGTTTGTAAGCAGCACCTGGGTGCCTTTTTTGGGGGTCCCAGGTTTGTAAGCAGCACCTGGGTCCTTTTTTGGGGGGGTCCCAGGTTTGTAAGGAGCACCTGGGTCCCTTTTTGGGGGTCCCAGGTTTGTAAAGAGCACCTGGGTCTCTTTTTTGGGGGGGTCCCAGGTTTGTAGGGAGCACCTGGGTCCCTTTTTTGGGGGTCCCAGGTTTGTAAAGAGCACCTGGGTCCTTTTTTGGGGGGATCCCAGGTTTGTAAAGAGCACCTGGGTCCTTTTTTGGGGGGGTCCCAGGTTTGTAGGGAGCACCTGGGTGCCTTTTTTGGGGGTCCCAGGTTTGTAGGGAGCACCTGGGTCCCTTTTTTGGGGGTCCCAGGTTTGTAGGGAGCACCTGGGTCCCTTTTTTGGGGGTCCCAGGTTTGTAGGGAGCACCTGGGTCTCTTTTTTGGGGGAGTCTCAGACAGTTTTGGCCCACTGGGGGTTCCTGTATTAGGGTTCAAGGGGGTGCCCAGCACTGGGGGAGGGGCAGGGCTGTGTTGGGGGGACCCCTCCCACACACCTGGGCCAGCAGCTGGGCGGGGTTTGAGCACCCCAAAACCTCACTGGGGGGGGGGGGGGTTTGGGGGTGGTCTGAGGTTGTTTGGGGGATCCCCTGACCTGTGCCCATCCCCCCCAGTACCTGCCCGGCTTCCGGTGGCCTCACCTGAGCGAGCGGCTCAGCTACGAGCGCCAGGTGCGGGCGCAGCGCCTGCGGGCCGAGGTGGCCCAGGCCAAGCGGGAGGGGGGGTTCTACGCCCGCCGCGCCTCCAAAGACCCCCCCAAAACCAAAACCTCCGGGGACCCCGCCGCCCCTGCCCCGACCTGGGGCTTCACCCAAACACCCACCGAGGAGGAGATCTGGCGGCGCAAAGCTCGGCCCCCCCCGGCCGCGCCCCCGCAGCGCCTGCTGGAGAAGGTGTTTGGGGTAGGGAGGTGAGACCCTCCCTCAAATTTGGGAGGGGGCCCAGGTGTCTGGGAAGGTCCCTTGGCACGCCGGGGCCTCCTCCGGACACCGATCCCTTTCTCAAGGGTCTCGAAATGTTTTTATTTTTCTCCTTAAAACTTTTATTACTTTTAACAAAAATAATTCCTCGCGGTCTCTTTAAATTCTGCCGAGGGGGCGGGGCCAAGGGGAGGGGGCGGGGTTATGGCTTCGGCGCGAAACTCCCTGACGGCAGCGCGGGGCGGGGGGTAGAGTGGGAGTGGCTTAAGCAGCGCAGGCCACGCCCCTTTACCTTAAAAGGACATGGCCTCAGGAAGCAACAGCAGGTGAAAGGTGCGCATGGGCGGGGCCTAACCAGAGGGGCGGGGCTGAAGAAAGCCACGCCCCTCCCCGCGCCTTTAACAGGTCATTTAAATCTCTACGAGGGGGAGGGCAGGGCTCTTAAAGGGGCCGCGCCCCCATTTCGGGGGGGCAGTTCCAGTGTCAAAAATAGAAGCTCTGGGGGGTGGGGGAGGGGCCCCAGCATGGCACTGGGGAAATGGGAGAACGAACAAACTTGGGGCCCCATAAACCTGATGTCCCCATAAACCTGGGGGGTGGGGGGCAAACCCCCCAAAAATGGGTGCTGACAACACCCCAATATCCCTGGGAAACCAAACGGGGGGAGTGGTACCAAACTGGGGACTCCCCCCCTCAAAATGCCACTGCTGGGGTCCCTCAGCCTCGCTGTGTCACTGGGAGGGGGGGGGGGGGGGACGGGACGGGACGACCCGGGGTGCCCAAAATCGGGGCGTCACCCCGGGGTCCCCCCGAAGCCCCACAGCGGGGTCCTGGAGCCCCAAACCTGTGGGGCACCCCAGAATGTCCCAGTGACTCTCTGGGGGTCCAGGGGTGCCGGTCTCACCCAGGGGACTCGCCAGCGCCCCTCCCCCACCACATCCAAGGCTCCATCCCCAAATCCACTCCCCACCCACCCCAAAGGTGCAACACCCCATCCCTCCTCCCCACCCCCACATCCCCCGATTTTAGTGCCCCCCCCCCACCTTTCCGGTTCCTCATTTTCCTCTTCCCCTCCCAGTTTTCATTTCCCCTCATTTCCTCAACCCCAATTCCAGTTCAATTATCGCTTCCCACCCCCCACCCCCGCCAAATTTTGGTTCCTTTCCCATCCCCATCTCCCTCCCATCAACATCCCCCTCCCCACGTTTTTCACTCCCATCCCCCCCCCGCCCCAATCCATCCCCTCCATTTGCTCCCCCCCCACCCCAAATCCCCACCTCCCCAAATCCTCCCCCCTCCCTCAATGCCCCTCCCCCGCCAACATCTGGCAGGGCCGGCAGCACCGCCCCCCCCTCACCAGGACATGGCAGCGGGGGGCGGGGGGCCGGGCCGGGGGTCCCGGGGGTCCCGGGCAGGGCCCGTAGGCCTCGAGATCACAGAGCAGCTCCACCAGGTCCAGCACGGAGCGCAGCGGGGGGCGCCGGGCCAGCACCTCGTGCCCGGGGGGCACCGGGCGGCCGCGGGCAACCAAGACGCGGAAAGCCAAGCCCGGGTTGAGCAGCACGGCGGCCGCGGCCATGGAGGAGCGGGGGCAGCGCTGCACGAGCCGTAGCCCCCGCGCCGGGCTCGGCCCGGGGCCACCGTCGGCCCCCACAACCCCCCAGTGAGCCGGGAGCGGGATCTCGGCCAGTTCCTCCAGGAAGGAGCCGGGCCAGAGCTGGGGAGCGGGGGGCAGCGGGAAGGGCTGTGGGAGAGAAGGGGTTAACCGAGTGGGGGGCACCCTTTAGAGCCCCCCAAGAACCCCCCCAGCCAGCAGCAAGCTCCTCCTTCTAAACCCTCCAGCTTCCAGGGGCTCCCGGAAAACCCAAGGGTCATCCCAAAGCCCCCTCCCCGAATTACCAGGACCCCAAAAACTTCCCCTCTCCCAAAAGCCCCCTCCCCAAATTACCAGGACCCCAAAAACCTCCCCCCCCTCAAAAGCCCCCTCCTCGAATTACCAGGACCCCAAAAACCTCCCCTCTCCCAAAAGCCCCCTCCCCGAATTAGCAGGACCCCAAAAACCTCCCCTCTCCCAAAAGCCCCCTCCCCGAATTAGCAGGACCCCAAAAACCTCCCCCCCTCAAAGTCCCTTCCCCAAATTACCAGGACCCCAAAAACCTCCCCCCCCCAAAAGTCCCTTCCCCAAATTATCAGGACCCCAACCCCCCCCCCCCCCAAAAGCCCCCTCCTCGAATTATCAGGACCCCAAAAACCTCCCCCCCCTCAAAAGTCCCTTCCCCAAATTACCAGGACCCCAAAAACCTCCCCTCTCCCAAAAGCCCCCTCCCCGAATTAGCAGGACCCCCAAAAACCTCCCCTCTCCCAAAAGCCCCCTCCCCGAATTAGCAGGACCCCAAAAACCTCCCCCCCCTCAAAAGTCCCTTCCCCAAATTACCAGGACCCCAAAAACCTCCCCCCCCCCAAAAGTCCCTTCCCCAAATTATCAGGACCCCAACCCCCCCCCCCCCAAAAGCCCCCTCCTCGAATTACCAGGACCCCAAAAACCTCCCCCCCCCTCAAAAGTCCCTTCCCCAAATTACCAGGACCCCAAAAACCTCCCCTCTCCCAAAAGCCCCCTCCCCGAATTAGCAGGACCCCAAAAACCTCCCCTCTCCCAAAAGCCCCCTCCTCGAATTACCAGGACCCCAAAAACCTCCCCCCCCTCAAAAGCCCCCTCCCCA